>NC_135715.1:111837442-112015963 GCF_964656455.1 Halichoerus grypus
TTGTGACTTGTCCCTCCTGCCTGTTTGAATTTGTTTCAGTCACTTATGCCTTAGTTTTCAACATAAGCTGTCTCCAGGTGGAAAATGATTTTATAGGCTTCAATTGTGATCCCTCAAAAACAAGGGAAGAATCTGAACATTTAAGTTACTATATTGGAAACATTTTCAATCTATGATGCCCCCTACTTCTTGTCTTTTGACAATACAAATGTTTCAAATGGCATTCCTACATTTAACATAGTTTCCCTACAAAAACAAACAACCCCTCTCCTCCCCTCCCCCCTAAAAAAACAGTAAAGTATTGAGGGGGGAAAAAAGTTCTTAATTCATGTCAGTTACATTTCATAAATAACCTGACAATTATTTTGAAGTCTGCAGAGCTTCTGTGTTTTTTAGGACTTTACAGAAAACTCTAATATCTGATTTTTAAAAGGATCTCAATGATCAGAATTTCAGGGGTTGATTATATGTGTTTTTAGTATATGAAAGTTCAGCAAGTATATACTAGATGCATGTACTTTTCTATACTTATAGGCCAATTCACATGTTTAAAAGGTCATTTATTCGCTATAAAGAAGAATAAATACTTGGGCTATTCCCAGCCAAATTCTGCCTACCTATCTTTTCCTTTTGTACATTGCATGCTTTTATAACCTAAGAAACTAATATACATGGAAATCTTTTTTTACCATGGTGACTGATGAATTAAGATATCTGAAAAATATTTTGAAGTGCACACAAAAAAAGAGTCTATGTTATCGGATAGTAATTATCACTCAGATTCTTTTGAATACGGGTTAAAAATAAAAGTGTATATATTTTAATTTATATGAATTACTTATACCCATAAAAATTAAATCTGGAAAGATTCCTCCATGTTATTCTATATAGTCTCCTTCAGGTAGATCCCAGGTTTTGATAATCTTGTAGCACAAGGACTGTGTACTATACCGCTGTATCCCAGAGGCTTTACTAAATAGATAGAACAGTTAGTGCTGATTTTACCTCCCATAACAGAAAGAATATAGAAAAAGTTCCCTGCAGCTCATTTCAATAAGTATATATTTTTTTTTTTTGCTTGCGTTCATCACTTTGAATCTAAGGAACTATTTGGTATAGGATGATTTGGTATAGGATTCTGACCACCAAGGGAACATTGCAGATTTAGGTGTAAAACATAAACACTCCAGAGATTCTAGTTTATCTTAGCTGTATCTTTTTCTTCTGTTATTTAACTGTGTTCTTAGTCAAGTTTTGTCTTGATGAAGATTGTATTCATGAGAAAGTAAATTCTGATAGAAAAAAATTAACATCTGCTGTATATATTTTTTAAATGATATAAAGAATAGCTTGCATAATTTGGTAGTGGGTTTTCAGAGTTTTCTTTCTGGAAAGAAGAAGAACTGATTTGAAACAAATGGTAAATGAAACAACACATCTCAATTCAGTATTAGGGATCTTTATTTATTGTTACACATCCCTTGGCAATGGAAGAGAAATTGTCCAAATCATTGAGATTTTAGTATGTCAGTATGTCATTTTGTAGGGAAAAAGAAGCGGATCCCAAATTGAAAAATTGCTATTATTTAAAACAGCTAGATGCTCGTGACCGGAATGTAGAATATTCACGTATGACTAGAAGCTGGCGAGGAAGTTAGAATGTGCCAGCTACCTCCATGTGTGTGCATCAGCGTCATTTCTGAGCCAGAATTAGAAAACTAGGAGCTATAGTTAAAGGAATAGCAGCAGAATTTATAGCCACTAACATCTAAATTGTGATTTTCTTTTATTAATTTAATTCATTGTTTATCTCTGATGCATATGCAAGAGTTCCTGAAATCTTTCAGACCCCTGTGGTTTAATATAAATCTCAAAATATTAAAAGCATCTTGTAGAAAATTAGAAAGCAGATGAGACACTTCAGGACTTGAGATAATTTTAGATGTGCACATTTTAAAGCAACTTCAACACAATTACCCTCTGCTTGCTCTTAAAAAAAAAAAAAAAAAACTCACCTCTTTAATTTGTTTTGTTCTATGACAATTGCTTTTATACCTGGTTTGTAAAATAATCATTGGCTTGAAAAAATTGGTCAGCAGAGAGGCTTGAGACCTTAAAGAATGTTGGAAATATCAAAGGTCACATTCATCAGGTATATTCATCACACCAAATGATAAATTGCAACAAATGTTGTTGATATCATGATCTAAAGCAGTAAATAGAGAGTTACCAGGTTGTATTTCACTGCACCTTTTCTCATCCCCATGTCATGTGTTACTTTTGTATTTATAAATTCAAGTCTTTCAAGTTAATGACTGCAGGTGGCATAATTGTTCCAAAGGTATTACAAGAAACAACTTTATTTGAATCTCTGACACATCAGATATTTTATGCAAACAGCAAAAAAGAGTATCACCTGTTTTATTTTCATTGGGCTCATATCCCTTAAAATATACAGGAAAGAATATTGCTGAGCTTTCCAAATTACCACTAACATCATTGAAAAGATGTTCATGTGCTGTTGAAGTGGCAGAGAATTTCGAGTCAGGGGAACTGGCCTGCCATCCTGCTTCTGCCACTTACCTGCTGTCTGAGTTTTGGCAATCTAAAAACCTTGACATTCTCAAAAATGAGGGTGATAACGTGTGTCTTTGAGAGTTGTCATAAAGATTAGAGAAATTGTTATTTTCAGTGCCTGGCAGAAACTATTTTGCAGATGCTGTAGTTGTCATTACTATAAACATCATCTAAATATTCAAATAAAAAACTCAATATTATAAGTCCTTTAAGAAGTATAACATAGAAATCAAATCATTTTGGTTAAATAAGGAACAATTTTGCAAAGGAAGTATGAGTATTAGACATCCAAATTTGGCTTAAAAGCATTTAATAAAGTACATGTAGTATTTTTATTTGGATATATTTAACATATTTCTAGTTTAAAAATAACAATATTATCTCTAACCACATGCAATCTTTATTAAACTTCATTAATTACATGTTCAGTTCCATTAAAAAAAAAAATTGTTGGATGGCTTAGCCTTTAACGCTCTCTGATTTTTTCATTCTATTAAAGTTTAGTTTTTACTTGGAAACATACTTTAAAATTCAGGTAGATGGTAATTTCAATTATTTTAACATAACAGAAGTGATTCTCAATACTTACATATTTCCTGTTTTGTATTTTACAATTGATAAAGGGAAAATCAATATTTTTTAATGCATTAAACCATCGTGTTCAAAAATACAATTGTCTTTTCTTGAAAAAGCACTTAGCTCTGTTTTTAAATAACAAAACTCTGGATCTTGACTGGGTTTTAATTGAAATAAGATATCTTATTTAAAGATACCTGGTTTAGGTGCATTCAGAAAAGAAAAATAGAGTGGATGATATTTGAAATATGACTATAAATTAATAATAACAGTTTTATGGTTTGATGCAGACTAGTCTGATTAAAACAAAGATTGAATTGCAAAGAAAGTATGGCAACAAGTTCATTTTGCAGCAACAACGTTCTAGGTCCAGTGTTAGTAAGAATCCCTTACTTTATGGTAGCATCAGATAAGGGAAAATAAAATATAGAGCAAATAATGTATATAAATTATTTTAAAAATTTAAAAAAAATGAAAATTGTCATGTGTGAAAAAGTTTGGGGACAAAACTGGGAAAGAAAGTTGTCTTTTGTCACTTAAAGCAAGTAGGTTTTCACGATAATGGTATGAGGCAGTCATACAATAATTCATGAAATAAGTAATTTTTTTTTTTTTGCATGGAGATGAATACATTATCCACTATGTTTTATCTCAGGATATTTTCCAATTCCAAGGTGGCTTGGGGCTCAGAGCATAAGCAGAAAGCAAGATACCAGGGAATCCTAAGGAATTCACAAATCTAGGAAGAAAAAAATTTCCATGAAAAGAAAGTCAACTGGCGTATTATTTTCTAGTTTGTCTTTTAATATTTTGTCTTCTCTACCAGCAATGTATGGGGAGTTCCAGTTGCTCCACATCCTCACCATAACTTGATTTTATTTCTTAATTTTAGCTATACAAAGAGGAATATAGTAATATTTCATCAGGGTTTTAATTGCATTTCCTTATTCCCTAACAATATGGCATATTTTTATGTATGTTCTTATTTGCTATCAGTATAGCCTTTTTATAAAATGCTCATGCTTCTTGGTAGTTTTTTAATTTGACTTGTGTTTCTTACTATTGTGTTTTGAGAGCCGTTTGTATATTCTTAATACAAGACTTTTATTGGATATTTAATTCCATCAGTCTGTAGTTGCCTCTTCATTATCTCAGTGTCTTTTACAGAGCAATGTTTTCAATTTTTATAAAGTCCAATTTACCAACTTTTTAAAGGAACTTCGTTTCGGTGCCACATTAGAAAATTATTTACCTGGTCATGAAGATTTCCGCTTGTTTTCTTCTAAGAGTTTTATAGATTTTTGTTGTACATTTATTTATATCTATGAGCCATAATGAACTAATTTTTGTATAAGAAATCAAGTTTTGGTTGTGGTTCCTATTTTTTCATGTGGCTGTCCATTATCCCAACATTATTTGTTGAAAAGGTGATGGAGATATATGCCAGTGACATTAACTTATCGTTGTCTATTTTAATCACATCTTCTTTTTCCAGCCTTCTGGTTACTGATTATCAATCTCTCTCTCTGTCTCTCAAACACACAGACATTTATGATGTCTGAGGGAGGGTTTGGATAGACATAGATGTTGAACTCAGAATTAAGAAGAAAGATAATGGACTGGTGAAAATTGTGGCTGGTATTTACTTACACAGTGGAAAAACTGAAAAGTGGTTTCAAGGGCATAAACAACCTCAGAATTTGAATTCTGTAACAGGTAAACATGAGATATGTAAACATACAAGCTTTACTTATTTTTGTTCAGGTAATAACGAGTGCAATGTCTCTGTGTTTCTACACATAAATAGGTATTCTTTTATCTGTACACAACTGGTAAAATGAATATGCATGCAACATATTTATACATACTCTGATCTTGTTTGAGGTTTTTTAGAACACACACACACACACATATATACATATCCTGGAAGTTATTCTTAAAATTTGTCTGTAAATTGATAGAATATACTTCCATGTCTTATAGAACTGTTCCTATTAAAAAGGGATTTCTTTAAGGAGATGCATATGCAAAATCTTAAATTTCTATTGAAGGAGCATTACAAAATAAACATGATGATAATGTGGCATGAGAGGTTCTTTAAGCCTATGATGATTACATGCTATTGAAAATTGGGAAGGTCATTATGTACATTTTGGCAAAGACATGGATATTGCACGTGAATGAACAAAGTGAAACCTATTGGTTGAAAGTAGTCCAAGGAGACTAAGAACATGGATGGAATCCACCTTTTTCCCATGATTGCAGTACAAATTTGATTACAGTTTATTATTGGCAAGCTCACTACAAGAGAAAGTTTGGGTCTCACTGTGTCTGGCGTAACTATTTCAAGTCTGTCCTCTTCCACTGATTTGCTGAGTTTGGTTTGTTATCATGAATTCAGGCTTCTGTAAAAGATTTTATATCTGGGAAGTAAAGAGGGTCAGGACATATGTAGCATTCTATATAGTAATTTTAACACATTAGAGCAGTCTGAGTTTTAACATGGGTCTTTTGAATAAATCCTGAGAATTTTTTGAACGTCCCAGATCCAAGCCTGATGAGTAAAGACATAGAGATAACTTCAATTTCATCTTTACACTATTAACATTAGAAACTAAAATACCATAGTAATTTAGAGTTGCTACTTAGAACACAGTAATTTAATGATGATCTAAGCTACACTTATAAATGTTTCTAAGTTTAGACTCCGGAGGCAAGCCTAGCAAATATATTTCTTTTTCTAGGAAGTCATTTCTGGAAGCCTTTGTCCCAGGGGATCCCATATCTTCCAAAACCTTTTTAACCTTGTAGTAATGAATGCATGTCTACCTGTCTGCATTTCTTCTTTGATGGAAGAAAAGACCTGAGGACAGAGATGCTATGTCTTAGCTACCTTTGCATACAAAGCAACTAGTATCTGACTTGTGATGGCTCTTCAATAAATGTTAAGTTAATGAATGGAAGGGTGAGTGGATGAAGATGTAAATGGTGTGACAATATGACTTCCTAACTTCCTCAAGTTTTAAGGAATTTCACACTATAGCAGAAAACAGAGATTTTATTAGTGGTGCACAAGATCTCTTGTGAATCCATAAACACTTGCATTCTGAAAAATGGGTTATTTGATTTCTCCAAATATTTTTGTGAACATCATCAGTTGTTTGCTTCTCTATAACTAATCATGCCAGGACATGGTGGCCTAAAGCAACTGCCATTTCATAATCATGTGAGTCAGCATCTTGTGCAGGACTCCGTTGGCCTATAATGCTGCTGTCTTCTGAGCCCTTCAAGAAGCCCAGTTACTCAGCAACTCGAATGAGCCTTTGTGTTCTGAGATAGCTTCATACATGTCTGTGGCAGTTGGCTGGCTATTGGTTAGACTACATGTTTATACTAGGCCAACCTAGGCTTATTTACCTGACAGGAGAAGAATTTTCAGCAGCAAGTGAGGACAACTCCCACACTGTCATTGCCTGTCAAATTTCTACTTGTGTCTGGTTTGCTAATGACCTATTGGCCAAAGTTAGTCCTAGGGCCAAGTCCAGAGTCAGGGTTAGAAGGCTATGAACACCGGAAATTGTGATTCACTGTGGGGGCATTGCTGTACAATCTAATATATGAAGTATACAGTATCAGTAAATCGATCATCATAGACACAACATAGTGCACAGCCTAGACTATAGCTGGCAGTGAAATCATGGCTCATTCACAATAGGTTCTATTCAGGAATAAAATAACAACAACAACAAAAAAAGATGAAAAACCTTCCAATTATTCCCATGTATTGGACCAGGACTTTTAGCAAACCATTATGAACCATATTTTTTACTGGAAATATAATTGGATGCCTAATTGGAATACTTTTCAATTCAGCTAGATTTTTTAAAGTACTTATGCAACATAACCTAATTATCAGGCAATCCCTAACTTATGTATATTTCATCAATTTGTTCATTACTTATGTGTAAGTCAACCCAAGATGCATAACTGCTGGAACTCCTCTAAATGTATTATCTCCCCTAAGGACTTCTATTCATGCCAGGAAATCTTTCTCCTCCCACTCTTCCCACAGATTCATTTAGGTAAACCCCAGTAATTCTTTATGTCAGCTTTCTCCTGAGAAATCATCCACCGAACAAGAGCAACGTCCCCTCTTATTAACACTTACAGCATCCAGAGCCTTCCTTATGACACCACTTTAGCAATACATAACTTTGTCAAGTGGGTATGTGTTCTCCCTCTACTTCAAAGCATGCTGTTTGAAAGAATATCCATATCTTGCTTATATTATACCTCCAGTGTCTAAGGTAGGTGCTCAATAAGTATTTATCTATTGAAAACATATGTGAATAATTCAGATAAATCTTGGATCTTTGAATGAAAGGTTGTGAATCGTTGTATCCTCAGAGCCTAACACAAGCAGTGTCTACCATAAGTGCTCAGTAAACATTTATTAAACTAAATTTAACTATTATGGATTTGATAGGCTTTTGGTCTTGTGTAATAACCTAACTACCACATCCAACATTGTTCCTAGAGGGAAAATATGTTCTGAGTTCTACAAACCTGGTAGTAAATGAACTTTTGGAACTCAATCTGTTTGTAAGTTAGAGGACTGCCTGCTATGCAAAAATACATATGATAATTGCTTAGCGAGTCAGCTTTTCAGATGTTCCATTTTATGACTGAATAATCTAGATTACTGTGAATTGCTTCCCCTGTTATTACTATTTGCCTTGGAGGGGGTATGAAACATATTTTAGAACATAACCTGAGAGTTGAAGAGAGTATGGAGTATAGGTTATTTTAAGAAAAATATCTTTATACTAGAATGAGGTTAAGAATATCTTGATTCTACATGTAAAACTGTCATTATTTACAAACTGCTGCACAGATGTGAAAAGAATTGTTATTTCGTAAAGTTGAGCTCATCTTTACACTTGAGCCCGTAATCTGTCTTGAGAAGACCATTTATCCTATGTGTTAGACTCTCAGTCTAACTAATGTGACTTCTCATCCAAATTTACTTATTATTCTTAGTTATCATGAATCAGTTTTGTTTCTTTTTTGTTTGTTTGTTTGTTTTGTTAGATAGTCTTTCTGAAATTCTTCACCTTCTTTCTTCTCTTGTTTATTCCTGGTAGGAGTTAAACTCCTGAGATGGAAGATAGGGGATAATATATTGTTCTAGCAGCATTGTTGAAGAAGACCATTGATTCTCAGACCCCATCTTTGCTGAGTGTAGTTTGGCTATCACAGTCACTGGTTCTCCTACAAGGTGTGACAGGTCTCTTTCAGCTTCAATGACTGATGATCTTGAATCTTGCCTTTGTTAACTGAAAAAAACGTTATTGTAGTCCATAGCTTCCTCAACAGAAACCTCACTTTTGCCTTGTCCCCTTATCTTGTCAGGATTACCACCATCTTATGTAGACCACTAAACCTGTGATCGATTTTTATCACACCAAAGTATGCAAAATCTGTATGCAAAATACCAGCTATTGCTATCCCACTGGAGAGTAGGTCACCCTATTTCATTGTCTCTCTTGCAGTTCAGAATGAGAAGTGAGACTAAAGCTTCACTGCTAATTTTTTCCTGACGTTCGTTCCTTTTTTTTTTTTTTTAATGTACTTACTTGTTTGGTGGGGGGCAGAGGGAGAAGGAGAAACTCTAAACAGACTCCGTGCTCAGCACAGAGACCGACATGGGGCTCGATCTCATAACCCCAAGATCACAACCTGGAGATTATGACCTGAGCAGAAACCAAGAGTGGACACCTAACCAACTATGCCACCAAGGCACCCCACCTAATGCTCATTCTAATTGAGTTTTATACTATCTTGCCTAGATCTACTCATACATGCAAATACTTGGGCTGCAGTGCCAGAAAATGTGAGTTCTATGACTATAGTCACCCTACTCTTGTAAATTTCCAGTTTTCCTATGTCTACACTATAAAAATAAATAAATGAAAGTCTAACTAAATCAATATTGAAGATAATATGAAATGCTCAAATATACTCAATTTATCATAAAAATCTTGATATCAAAACTAGACAAAGATATTATAAGAAAAATAATCTCAGACCAAGATAAACAAACATAGAAAAGATAAACATTTCAGTTTGCTAAAATTCTCCAAATATTCTAGTGAAATCTATTTACATATGATTTTACCTACATACAAAACAACAAACCATGGATAAGAATGGTTTATGCAAGAAATGCAAGGATATCATACTGTTTGAAAATCAATCAGTATAATTCACCAAATGAACAGAATAAAGGGGAAAGTAATACAATCATCTCAAATGATGCAGAAAAAACATTTGAACTATTCCACATCCATTCATAATAAAAACTTCCAGCAAACTAGAAATGCAAGAAAGTCTCTCAATCTAATAAAGGCTATTTATAAAAAAACAAAAAGTAAAAACAAAAACTTGAGCTGATATCATTGAATACATTCTTCTTAAAATCTGGAACAAGGCAAGGATACCAACTCTCACCACTTCTATTCTACAATGTAGTAATGTCCTGCCGATTTCAAGTAGTCAAGAAAACCATATAAATGGCATTCAGTTTGGAAAATAAGAAATAAAACATTCTTTATTTGCAGGCTACATGAGCGGGAAAATAGAAAGTCCCAAGAAATCTACAAAAACCTCCTAAAGAATTTACATAATAGCTACTGGAACAAAAACAAATTTTGTAAAGAAACCAAATAAAAGGTTGAAAATAATAATCTATTGCATTTCTATATAATATCAAATAACAGTTGGAAATTACATTATTCTTCTGGAAATTACATTATTACAACTATATCAAAATAACATTAAAACTGAAACACTTAATAATAAATTTAATCTTTGCAATAGACCTATATGGTTGTTAGTATTTTGATCACTGGATAAAGAGAAGAAAACTGAGGCATAAAATGGAAATCCTCATACAATGTTTCATCATGTTAGGAGTTTTATTCACTCAATTTCCCACAGATAATGAAGCAACCAGAAGTGAAATCAAATTAAAGAATTATCAATTAAATATAGTGTTTAGAATAAGCTTACTTTTTAAATTCTACACTCTAAAATTGTATCAGTAAAAATGAAATAAACCTTGGGGTGCCTGGGTGGCTCAGTTGGTTAAGCGACTGCCTTCGGCTCAGGTCATGATCCTGGAGTCCTGGGATCGAGTCCCACATCGGGCTCCCTGCTCAGCAGGGGGTCTGCTTCTCCCTCTGACCCTCCCCCCTCTCATGTGCTCTCTCTCTCATTCTCTCTCTCAAATAAATAAATAAAATCTTTAAAAAAAAAAAAAAAAAATGAAATAAACCTTGAGCAACCTATGGTATATTTCACACTGAGCTTTTGCTCAATGTAGGATTTCCTTTGACTAAGTAAATCAGTACAAGCCTAAGAAGGCTAATTTTAAATTTCTGAGGACTCTTCTTGATATAATTAATCTTGTATTTTTGACAACAATGTGTTTGTGTGTGTTTGTGTAAATACTTGAAATATACATATATTCAGTTCTATTATATGTACTCACAGTGAGTTCACTGCTTTAAGTGATTTTTAAATGTTATAAATTCATTTTAACTCAATCTTTTAAGTTAGATTTATTAACATTTTATTTTATATCTTGCCTTACAAAAGGCAGATTTTACAATTATTATATTCTAAATGTGATTGTTTATTAAATTGTAGCCCCAAAATGATATATCAAGAGATTACCAATATATTTTGCAGAAGCTTTACATATTAAACTACACAGACTTCATATAAGATTGCCAATAATGTAAAACCAAGTCTAAGTAATAAAATTAAGTCATTATTAGTAGGTACACTTGACTTAAGATGGAAGATGTGTTAATGGCTGTTAAATGATCTATAGTGTATAAAGATTTATATTATGAAAGGTGTTTAAATGATTTCAGGGATAAATATTACAACTAACATAATCATGGGCCTCTGATTTGTGATGCTGTTATTTTTCAAGATAACTTTATATAGCAGTAGAACTAATTCTTAAAGGATTTTCCTTTGTGGGTGGAAAAAAATGACTTGTTAGTAAATAAATAAAAGAGGATACTCAACAACAGATTGGAGCTGTCATCTTCCAAATGAAAATCTGCTTTATATTTCAAAATAGTATATGACTATATACTGAGACAATAAGAATTAGTCCCCACGTTGAGTTCATTACACTTTGGATCTTTTTGAAAATGCAATTAAAATCTACTTTCCAATTAGGTAAGTTCTAGTAACAATAGAGATTTTATTAGATTTATAATTGTACTATAACTGTATATTTATATTTCTAAAATTGTTTTAACATTAGAGTTTAAAATCACAGCATGCTATTCCTTAACATGAATTGAGCCAAAACAATTTGAAGCTACTTGCCAATGTCTTCAGCTATGCATTTCCTACATTACTCCCTTCTGGCACTCTTTGCCCTTTGCATTGTCATGTTATTCATGGATCAGAGACATTTCACCTGGTTGTACTCTCTTACAGTTGTATTGTATAGCAGAAAACAAGATCCAAATCCCAGTTTTGCTTCTTAGTAGCTGTTTCTTCAGAGCAATTTAATTTTCTAATCAAGAAATGCACATATTAGTACCTACCTACGGGAGGGCAACATTATCCAAGTTTCTTCTACCAAAATCTCTAGTGATCTTATCAAGCCTTGTGTTCTTTTTCTTCAGTGGGCACAACATTACATTTTGGCCTTTGGGATTTATCCCAAGTGCAGACCAAATGCAGAAGCAATGTTTCCAGTTCCCAGCTTCCTTACTTTTGTGAACATATCAGATTTTACTAAAAAGTAAATAAATAAATAAACAAACAATGTTTTAAAAGGGGAGGGAGAATCATGGAACACTACATCAAAAACTAATGATGCATTGTATGGTGATTAACATAACATAATAAAAAAGGGGGGGAGGCAGATTCTATTGCAGATAAAAATGATTGTAAAAATTGATAACATACTTTTCTGAAAAAGTACACATATATATAATGTTACATATAAGGTCACAGACCTGGATGCATGGGTGCATCAGTTGGTTAAGTGTGGACTCTTGATTTTGGCTCAGGTCATGATCTCAGGGTCATGATCTCAGGGTCGGGAGATCCAGTCCCACATAGGCTCCATACTCAGTGGGGAGTCTGCTTGAGACTCTCTCCCTCTACCACTCCCCACTAGTCATGCGCTCTCTCCTTCTCTCTCTCAAAAAAAAAAAAAAAAAAAAAAAAAAAATCACAGACCTCAGAGAGTCCTTGTCATAAATGTTGCAGAATCTTAATATTATCTTGTAAGCATACTCCATAATATGGTTCCCTTTATATTCTAAAGGAGCAACTGAAGACCCATTGGTCATCTGCCCTTCTCTTTTAGTACTAAATTTACCAAACTTCATAAGTCTTTCTGACCCTTTCTCACTCCCTGTGAGAAATGTAGGAACCTAGTCACTTAGATAATTTGCCGTTCTAAACTAGGCATGGTGTATCTTGGGAATTTGTTCACATTTCATAGATTATTTTATAATGTTTTAATAAAATGATGGAGAAATTGTCTTTTCTTTTGCCTGCCAAATAATAGGTCTTAAATCAGTGTTAGTCACTACAGCCCTTGTTGCTGATTCTTCCTTTATTATTGTGATTATTATTATTATTATTATTATTATGTTCAGCCAAGACATTTTCTCGTTTTATTGCTTACATCTTTACTTGCTAAGTTTACTATCATCCTTCAGTGTGACAGTTAAAATACCCTGTGGGTGATATGTATTCTCACTTAAATATTTACATTTCTAAAGATCCTAGAACATCAACCCATGGAGCTGGGGGAAAAAAATACTTTTTTTCCAGCTCATCATTTGCACCATTTCTTTAGAAACAAATTTTCTTAATTTAAGAACACCCTTTAAGCTAAATGAGAAAATGTTTTATTTTTTTTTCTAAACAAAATAAGCCACACTCTTTTTCCTTTCCTGTACATGTTCCTTTCCCAGTTAAATGCATAGGCATTTACACTCCTCAGAAACTATATACTGAAACTTCATGTGTATTGAGGCTATTCTGAAAGCAAGTAAGATCATTTCAATGAACAAAGTTGATAATAGAATGTATCACCTCATCCAAATCATGCTGAATTTAAGATGTTACTTTTCTTAACGTTTTATTCTGGAGAAATCAATGCTAAACTTCCACGTAAAAAATAATTCACAGTAAATATGTGTATTTTGGATAGAATGATACAAAGGCAGTGAAGTAAACTTCTAGAGACGGGACATACAAAACTAGTGTAAATGTGCCGAAGCAAGTGAAAAATTTCAAATTGGGGGTGTTAAAAATTAAATCTACACACATAGAAAGTCAGGACAAGACATTTTATACCATGCTCAGAGAAAATGAAAGATCTACTATTTCTGGGTAAAAGTACCAGTATAATTAAGGACAACTGCTTAATGTAAAAGGACCAGGGAATGTGCTAGGGATGTTGTTCTCCCAGCATAGATGCTGCTAATCCAGCTTATTTATTATATATATATTTTTTAGCTTGGAAGACAATAGCTCTGATCACAATTTTCTCTAAACAACAACCGATCATTCTAATGTGTCTGGATAGCTTTCTCAGTACATTACAAAATCATTTGAAAATATATGCTGGGCCTTCTGGTTTTTACAGTAGCAAAATGCCAAGTACTTTCAAACGAGGAAGAGAAAAACAGTTATTTATTTCTAATTTCTTGTTTTAACCATCAGTAACTGCAGGATCAGGGTTCATTAAACAATAGCTGGTTTTCTACAAATTCAGTGAAAATAATTTGAAATTTCTGTAATACTTTGTTTTGTTATACTGCATATTGGTTTCTACGAATAAATAAAAGAGACAAGCTAAAACAAAATCTAGGATAATGGTAAATAAAGCAATTTGTTTCACAGTTCACTTAGATGGTGGAAATTCATACCAGAATGCGTTCTAGAAACTCATCAAAAATAAGCATATCCAAGCTTGGTAATTTCAATGTGGCATATTTTCATTTTAATAGATTTTTATTAAATTCATAAAAGTTAATGGACTAGGGATTAAGTCATTATGAACTCTGTCCCAATTGTCTATTATTAATAGCATCACAATAGTGGTGCCATTGTTAAATACTTTCATTCTAATGCCTTCTTTTAGTCAATCATGATTTTTCATCTCAGAATTGCTATTCCAACAATTATTCTGTTTCTTGTTTTGAGTCCCCAAGTTTTCAGAAATGTCAAAGCTTTGATGTTCATATTATATATTACATACACAAGTATATGATGTAAACAATGCAAAAAAATAAAAAAAACATGTGAAGCTTCATTTTGTTCTGATAGGTTAGAAAAACATTACTTACCATACTACTAATACTGTTACACAGAATTAGGGGATGATCTCTTTAAAATGAGGACCTATATTAATCTTTTTCACAAATACTTTTTGTCTAAGCTCTCTTCTTTACAAATCAATAAAATAAAAATGTAATTTTAGTTTAAGATAAAGTAAAAATTAAGTTTGTATTCAAGGTGTCCTCTAATTTGGAGACCCACACTTTTTATTTATTAACCACACGTGGTCACCATTATCCCAGCTACATCATGTTCCGGGATACACGTGGATTGCTGATGGAATTTTTCTTCCAATGAAGCATATCTATTAGGTAGTTCATCTGTTCAAGTACAAAATGCCAATGATATAATCCAATCAATTAATTTATTTTATGGCTCCCAGATTTTTTATTTTGAACTGTGTACACTTGTAGAGATAATGCTTTTTCTTAAAAAGCTTTAATGGAATTGAGACGGGTCAAGGAGGAAGTTCATTATTTGAAAGTAATTTGTGGTTGGGCTGTGTACACATCACTGCTGCTTAAATCTAAACTACTACACTTATTTGTTCATAAGTGGAATTTTTTGCTGAGTTTGATAGGAATAGCTGCTTTAATGGTTTAAAGACATCTAAGTGTATATGTATTTTACAGTAATATTTGACATAAGCGATGTAACTTCTAGAAAGCATGCTTTTGGAATCCTAATACAGTTGGGAGACCTGATTTGGGTGCCCATATAGATTTTCTTCCACTCCAAGAACTCAGAAGAACGAGCCCTCAGGCAACTTACTTAACTCTAGAATTTGAGAGTTCAAGTCCTCTCGGCAAGATTAACTTTGTCCTTCTGGGCAGAGGCATTATAATAGCATCTTTTATTATGGAATCACATAACACTTTGTGACATACCATTCATCAAATAATGAAATAGGAACCACATTTGTAGTATAATCTTAACTGTGCATATAGAGATTTTGTATTAGTCTACAGTATGTCCTGAAGCTAAATTTGATTACAATTCCTCTAGCAAGATGTTTAAACTAAGTTGAATTATGTAGAGTTGTACTTATGGCTTAAATGGCACTCTCCTGTGTAATGTAAATAAAGTAGCCACTGGAGTGTACAACTATATGCATGCAAGAAAGAATAACATCACATTATTTGGTACCCAAAGGTTTAATGTATCTTTTTCTGGGAAATCCCTGATGCATTTAAAAAGTTTTCATTGTCATATCAATAATAAGTATTATTTAAACCAAGCTTGCAGATTTTAAACTGAAAATAAGGCCATGCATTTTTAGTCCATATACAGTTCTGATTTTTGCATCCTTTGACCCTTAAAGAAAGCATTGTAGATGGGAGAACAAATTAAAAGTAGTATAAATGTATGCTGTAAGTAAAATGCATAAAGGACTCATTATGCTGAGAAGGTAGTGGATTAAAATATAAATAGGTCTTAAAAGAACGTATACAAATTTATGACTAATAGATACATGATGGGTTCTTAATGGAAAGTTAGGGATGATGAGGATGATCAGATAAAATGTAGAGACTGTCTTTCTATGGTCTACCCCTAGATTCCTATTCTGGACCAGTTATAACATTTCATACAACTTTTTTTTTTTCTATAAGAAGGGTCATTCAAAAATAATTGATCACATTAACTTATAAAACTTAAATTAAAGTGATGGAAATCAGAAACAAAATTCTTTGGATTTCTGCCCTCTATTACCTTGATTAGGGCATCAGAAAGCTTCTCTAAATAATTAAAGTTAAAAACAGATTATGCAGTAACTTTGGAACACGTCCACAATCACAGTAAGAGATTTTAATATATGTACATCAGTAGCTTTAGATGAAACAATTTCAGGAAATCCATTTTTATACAGAGAAAATATATTGTATAATGCAGAAATTTAACTAACAGTTAATTCATAACTAATATGTATCTGCTACAAAAATTCTAAATATTCGATATAAACCTTCCCCTATGTCAATAACATTAAAGGCAATAAATCAGACCTCAAAATGTTAAATTCATTTAGAAACTTTAAACATTCATCAGAATAATTCACAGGTTAAAGAGACAAGCGTGGGAGCAATATAAGAGATTTATGATCTTAATTAAATTTATTTATAAAACAAATTTTGCATATACATGGCTTCTCAAGAATGCAGGAAAAGAATTAACAAATCAAGCCAAAGGTAGTAGAGTAAAATATATATATTTTTAAAATAACAATAATTTTAAAATAAAAAGCAATTAAATATAAATATAGCTTTTTTTGGAAAGGTCAAAATAGAATTGAAAGTATAGGCAAGATATTTATATATTTATATTGGTATATATAAATTTATGTGTATTTTTTCCATTTAAAGCAAAATATACTTTCGAAATTAATAACACACAGCCTGTTGTTTTTAAAATATATTTAATTAGAGATCGAACATAATATATTTTTAGAGAAAGAAAGAGACAGAATTCTGGGAACATCAAGTAGCCAGCCACCTTTCATTTTGTATTTTCTCTACATTTTAGTCCAAGCTGGCCTTGTTTCTGCTAAAATAATTTTATCAAGAACTTTATATGTCTCCCACTTATTTCATTCAAGTCCACTCCACTAGAGCAAAAGCCACACTCACATATTCTTTCCAGAGAATCTTCTATCTTTGGTCCTGCTGAAATGCCTGAAAGACAATGCCCTGAAGCTTTGCAGAGGTCCCATGTCCTCATTTCCATTTACTTAATATTTCTTACCTCAGTTGGTCTCTCTCCTCTTGCATGTTTCCATAAGCAGCAAGAACGAAAAGCGACCATCTTCAATACTTGTCTAAGAAATCTCCTCAGGTATATGACCAAGTTAGCACTCACAAGTTCTCCTTTCTGTAACTGCCGGAGCCAAAAGCACTAAGTATTCTTTTTTTTTTTTTTTGCACTAAGTATTCTGTCACTTCATCACAAGGTCCCTCTCACTCCAGTTTTCAATAATGTGTTCCTCATTGCCTTCTGAGCCCTCACCTACTGCATCTTTTCTTAAAAGGTTTTATTTATTTACTTATCTGAGAGAGTGTGAACGCAGGGGGAGGAACAGAGGGAGAGGGACAAGCAGACTCTGCACTGGGGGCAGAGCCCGAACTAGGGCTCATCTCCCCACCCAGAGATCATGACCTGAGCCAAAATCAACAGTCTGCCGCTTAACTGACTGAGCCACCTAGGCGCCCCAACTGTATCTTTAATCTGCAGATATCCCCTAACAATCTGCTCAAGGCAATTTAGGCTTTGTCTATCATGCTCCTCAAAAGTCTTCAACCTTTGTAAATATTTTGGACAGAAGCCCTCTACCTTCAGGTACCGGTACCTGCATTAGTTTTCTATGGCTGTGTAACAAGATAACACACATTTAGCAGCTTAAACCAATACACATTTATTTTCCTACAGTTTCTGTGGGTCAGAAGTGGAGGCGTGGCTTAATCAGGTTATTGGCTTCCGGTTTTCACCAGGCTGCAATAAAGATGTCAGCTGGGATGTGTTTTTAGCTGGAGGGTCAACTGAAGAGGAGTCAATTCCGAAGCTCACTTAAGCTGTTGGCAGGATTCATTTTCAGGTTACAGGATTGAGAGCTTCAGTGTTAGGCTGGCTGTCAACAGGGCGCCACCTAAGTTCTTAGAGGTCAGCACAGTGTTGTGCTATGTGGTCCTTTCTTAGTTCAAACTTGGCAGCTTACTTCTTCAAGGACAGCAAAAGAGTGAGAGTCTTCTAGAAGAGAAAACCTTGTATGATGTAACACAATCATGGGAATGCCATCCTATCAGCTTTGCCATATTCTGTTGGTTAGAAACAAGTTACAGTTCCCACCTACACTCAAGGGGAGGGTACTACACCAATGCATGAACACTGAGAGGGGGTCTTGTGTTACCTTAGAGTTTGTCATCCACACAGACCTAATATAGATAGATACATTTTTATCAACTGAATAGACAGTATCATTCATATGCAAATCCATATATAGGCTCATATATTTTAACCAAGTAGACTTTCAAGGATTTGGAGTAATATGCTAAATTTTTCCAATATATAGAATTGTGTCATAATTTTACCATATTTTCTTAGGTTCTACTTTACATTTTAATGCTATTCTACTAGATGTGCATGGATTCAAGAGAGCTATATCTTTATTATGGATTATAAATTTGATAAATATTCCGTTTATATCATTTAATGCTTTTGTTGCTGAATTTAAACTTGTCTAATATTAATGACAGAAATCCACTTTTTTTCTACTCCTTTTATTTCTCCCCCCTTTCTAGACATCAATCTGAGACACTCAAACTCATAAGGTCTTGTATTAGACACAATCATATGAAATTTTAAAATCTTTGTTAGGTATTTCTGAAGTGCATGTCTGTCTTAGATCTGTTATGATAAAACATCAACAGTGAAAGACATAAATTAACATTACCAAAGCAGGAACTATTATTTAACCTCTTAGTATCATCTATTACATAAATATATTTTCTCAATATAAAACATCCTTTCATTCCTGTATTAAATATTTATAGTTACAATAAAGTGATCTTTAGCCTTAAATTACTTGGGACTGTTTTGTTTCAAGAAACAAAAAGCTTTTTCTTTTATTTTAGGCAAATAAAATGGGAATATAATAATGGTACTATCTATCTCATGAAGGTCAAGAATAGTAATGCAGCTGGATCATGAAGAGAAATCAGAATGGAAACTAGAAAGACATCAGGGAGTCAATCAAAGATGTTACTTCTTGTTTTTCTTCTGAATACATGTTTATTTTTTTCATTAGATTTTAGTTCAATCTATACCCTGATTCACATGGCAGAATATGAACATTAAAAAATACTCTTAACTTTTTTAGATCAAAGCACATGGCAGGAATAAAAATGTTAGTCAGATAAACACAAAATTTCCAAAGAAAAGAATCTGATCAGTCTAGTCCACTTGTAGTGAAATCAATTTAGGCTAAAATTTTAGTCAACTTTGGTAATTCATTTCCAGAATGTGTATATTATTACACAGTTACTCATAAGATTATTTAATACCTGTATGTCATTTTGTTGTCTCAAATACCACTGAAAACAAATTTTCCCCCTTCCTTTGTGAGGACACTTTTCCAAAGATTTTTTTTGTTTTTGTTTTGTTTTGTTTTGTTTGTTTGGTTGGTTTTTTGTTTGTTTGTTTGTTCGTTTGTTTTGAGCTGAGAAAGAGAAAAGCAGCCCCCAACATTCTTGAGCTAGCCAAATACTATCAGCTAGGCCTTGGTATTGACATGAGCTAGCACAACACTTACCACTAGGTCTAGGTGCTCTCCTGTTAAGCATTAACAATTTCATAAAGCATAAACATAAAAAAAAGGCCACTCTGTGACCATGACGGATCAAGGCAAAGCAACTCAATAATCATGTCTGAACATAAAGAAACCAGACCAGTGTCCAAGACACATAAGGATTAAACTATATTTATCTTGATGAATATGAGTGACTGCTGGCTCTTTACTAATTACAGCTTTAACCTTGTGCTTCTAATAGATAAAATTTGTTAAAATAAGCAAGTAAAGAATTACAAGTGTACCTTGGAGATGTTGTAGATTCAGTTCCAGACCACTGCAGTAAAGTGAGTATCACAACAAAGTGAGTGAAATGAATTTTTTGGTGCATATAAAAGCTAGTATTTTACCATAGTCTATTAAGTATGCAATAGCATTATGTCTAAAAATGTGCATTTCTTAATTTAAAAATGCCTTATTGCTAAAATATGCGAACCATCATCTGAGCTCTCAGTGAGTCATAATCATTTTGCTAATGGAAGGTCTTGCCTCGGTGTTGATGGCTGTTGACTGATCAGGGTGAAGTTTGCTGAAGTTTGGGGTGGCTGTGGCAATTTTTTAAAATGAGACAATAAAGAAGCTTGCTCCATCGATTGGCTCTTCCTTTCACAAATGATTAATTTATAGTATGTGATGCCATTTGAGCATTTTACCCACATTTTTTTTTTCTTTCAGTATTGGAGTCAATCCTCTCAAACCCTGCCACTGCTCTATCAACTAAGTTAATGCAATATCCTAAACCCTTTGCTGTCTTTGCAACAATCTTCGTAGCATCTTTACCATGAGAAGATTCCATCTCAAGAAACCATGATCTTTGCTTATCCATAAGAAGCAACCACCATCAGTTAAAGTTTTATCATGAGATTGCAAGTCAGATCCATCAGAGAAATCATTATCTATGGCAACTATAGCCTTATGAGGTTTATTTCTTAAATAATAAGACTTGAAAGTCAAAATTACTCTTTGATAGATAGGCTGCAGGATGGATGCCATGTTAGCAGGCATGAGAACAACCTTAATCTTGGACATCTCCACCAGAGTTCTTGGATGACCAGATGCATTGTCAATGAGCAGTAATATTTTGAAAGCGATCTTTTTTTTTTTTTCTGAGCAGTAGGTCTTAACAATGGGCTTAAACTATTTAATAAACCATGTTGTAAACAGATGTGCTGTAGTCTAGGTTTGTTGTTCCACTTATATAGCACAGGCAGAGTAGACTCAGCACAATTCTTAAGGGCCCTAGGATTTTCAGAATGATAAATGAGCATTGTCTTCAACTTAACATCACCAGCTGCATTTGCCCGTAGTAAGTCAGCCTGTCCTTTGAAGCTTTTAATTCAAGCACTGACTTCTCCTCTTTAGCTATGAAAGTCCTAGATGGCATCTTCTTCCAGTATAAGATTATTTTGCCTCCATTGAAAAATCTGTTGTTTACTGTGGCCACCTTTATTAATTATCTTAGGTAGAGCTTTTGGATAACTCGCTGAAGCTTCTGTATCAGCTTCTATATCAGAAAAAGTTGAAATAGCATGAGAATTACCAAAATGTGACACAGAGACACCAAGTGAGTAAATGATGTTGGAAAGACTTGCTCAACGCAAGGTAGCTATAAACCTTCAACTTGTAAAAATGCAGTATCTGCAAAGCACAATAATGTGAAGCACAATAAGACAGGCTATGACTGTACTCCAACTTTCTGACAGCATCTAAAGTCTCACTTCCTTAAATCTCTTCTCCCCCATGAAGATCACCTAAAATAAGTCTAAATCTTTTTTATAAGTTGTTGGTTTTTTTTAACCCTCTTACAGAGATATCCTGTGGTGAGCATTTTCTCTTGAAACAACAATTAACAAACACAATTACCGATATGTTTCTGGTGACATTTGGCTGGAGGATAATTATAGAACCAGCTCCTCAGTTAAATATTTCCAATGAAAAGTCCATGAGATGTCAGAAGAGACAGCACATTAGATTACATTAGAATCAAAATGGCCTGTTTCCGCTTCTGAGTTCCCTTTGTTTCATTTTTCATTTATTTTTCCTTTCCTTTTTTCTTTCCTTCCTTCTTTCTCTTTCTTTATTCCTTCCTTCTTTCCTTCTTGTTTTTCTCCTTAATTACACAAGGACCCTCCTTTGAGCGTCTCCCACTGGCTCGAGTCATCTATCTTTTTATCAGTTCATTGAAAATGAAAATATACATAAAATAAACTACATCCATTTAAATTGTACAATTTGATGAGTTTTGATGGATATATACATATATAAACTACCACCACAATAAGGATACAGAACATTTCCACAACTTCCAAAAGATTCCTTGTGAGACTTACAGTTTGTCATTTACCCACATCTGGTCCCAGACACAACCGATCTGCTTTTTGTCACAGATATTGATGTGCATTTTCTAGCATTTAACATATCTTAAATCTTTTGTGCCTTGCTCCCTGCATTTAGCATAACGATTTTGAGATTCATTCATGCTGATGTTTTTTAAAGAGACAATATACTTTTATATTCTCTTAAGCAGTATATTGGAGTATCATTTCCTCGACATCACCACCAATACTTGTGTTAAAAGATAAACTGGGGCATATTAAAATTTATAAGACTTTATTTGAGCAAAAATCTATTCCAAGTGGGCAGCACCAAACTGGAAGTGATTAGGAGGGCTCCACCGACAGGAGCTACAAGAAAAACTTATGTAGAAATAGCACAGAAGCAAAGGAAGGAAATTATTTGATTGGCTTAAAGCCTGGTTAGTTTTTTGTGATTGACTGTCTGAAGTGTTTTGATTTTGAGGCGTTTACAGGATTAGATTTTGGTTTGCTTCGATAGGCTGCTACAGGATTAGAGCTGCCTCAGTCTAATGGCTTCCTCGTGCAATTAATTTAACACTTATTATTGTCTATTTTTATATTTTTAGCTATTCTAATAAATGTGTAGCTCATTGTGGTTTAAATTACATTTCCCTAATGATTGAATGATTTTGAACATCTTTTCATGTGCTAATAGCATTATTCTATCACTGTTTTTGAAATGCTTGTTCAAATCTTTTGCTGAAATATCATTGAGTTTTTGTCTTCTTATTGAGGTATAAGAAGAGGCTATATATTCTGCTTACAAGTCCTCTGTCAGATATACGTATTGTGAATAATTTCCCCCCATTCTGTTGCCTGCCTTTTCCTTTATTTCATTTTGTATTTAGAAGAGCAAATGGTTTTAATTCGATAGAATCGAATTTATCATTTTTTTGTTTGTGTGGGGATTTTTTTTTGTAATATCTAAAAAATCTTTGCCTAACTCACAATTGCAAAGATCTTTTCATTTCTTCTAAGTAGCCAAATTTGCGGGTGTAAAAACTGTCCACTTATTTCTTTTCATTCTCATAATGCCTTTAGGATTTGTTAACTCCTCTTCCATTTATGATAATGACAATTTGTGTTCTTCCTCTTTCTCTTACAATTAGTTCTGCTAAGTATTTGTTAACTTATGATATGATATTTTCAAAGAACCGAATTTTGGCTTTATTAAAAGTCAAAAATAAAGCCAAATTAGCAATAACTGCCTTCGGCAATAGAACAGGAAAGATAAGGTATTGTATTAGATTCATTCAGTGCAATACTGCTCAGCAAGGAGAATAAAGAAACTACAGCCACACAAGACATGCATAAATCTTATAAATGTGTCTCTACAATTCAGCTTCTCTTCCAGGCGCTAAAGAACATTCAAGAGGTTTGTGTTATAGTGTGATTGGATAAAAATAAACAATAAACACAATAAATGAGTGATAAAACTGGAAGGTAGTTAGTGCTAAGGGGAAAAAAAAAAGACAATATGTAGTGACGTAAAAGGGATCCATAGTGCAGTAATTGCTGGCAATTTAAAATAAGTTGATTAGGAAAGGATTCACTGAGGTGACATTAAAACAATGACTTGAAAGAGGTAAAGGACGTAGTCTGTTAAATATCTGGGAGAAATATAATCCAGACAGAGAAAACAGCCAGTGCAGAGACCATGGGTGGGAGAAATTTAATGGACACCTAGGAAACAAATCTGTAGGGAGAAAGTGGGCAAGAGAAGAATGATAGAAAGCAAAGTTAGAGGTAATATGGATCGATGGGTGGATTGATGGAGACAGATAGATATAGACAGACAATCAAACTCAGCTACATTATTATGGTCTGATTTTTGTTTTCTATTTATATGCTTACTCATCTAAGAACTTAAAAGTGCATACTCACAAATTCATATAATCCCAGGAAAAATATGAAATGTGTAAAAAGAAGCAACATAATTTCATAGAGAGCCATTTCATTTCAGCATTAGGCTGGGAAAATCAGGTGAGATTTCATAAGTAAGGATATCTAAGCATGGTCTTAATAAGTAGGACATTTTTTAACAGGTGGAAACTAGGAGAAGGCAACTGTACATGGAGGTAGGTAACCCAACAAAGGTGTAAGAGGTGGGCAAGTGCAGGACATGGTTAGCCAACAAGCTTATACTTCATCATGCCTAGACTGGAGAATAAGGGTGAGCCGGAAAGGGTTGTTGCAAGAAAAGCATGAAAAAAGTCTTTAGAGGTTACTGAGTGCTTGGTAAATGATACATATTGTTTTGTATGATCATCTGAGCAACCCTAAGATACAGGTAGTTTTGGAATCTCCTAGTACATGAAAGGAGACCTGTCCAGCCTACACAAGATGTGACAATACTAGGACTTAGCCCCATCTGTTTCTAAGTGCTGAGATTGTTGTCTTAGCAACTGGAGATGCACTTTCTTAAGTAGTGGAACTATAAACTCAAATTGAATTCCCAATTTTGAACAACATCAATGTCATTTACAGTCCATTATTAGAGAAACAGAGGTACCAAGTATTAATTTTATGGCTATTTGAATGCCCATCTCAAAGTGAAAAACTAATTTCATATATCCCTTATGTTTACACCTTTTTACTTGTATAAATCAGCCACATGGGAATGAAGTTGTTTTAAAATTGGAGTATGTTATATGCTAGCAAAAGATGGGTTTCCATGGCACTGTTGTCTCAGGGAGTCAATATTGTGAGCTAGCAATTACAAATTACTCAATTAGGGTGAGAAGAAGCAGAGACATTTTTTAAGGAAATTCTGAAAACGTAAGATTGAACTCACAATGAAGTCATATGAACTTTTGTATAGAGAACAAAATTTCGTCTAGTTATTGAAGGAAAATGCACATTTTAATAGCTACTTGTTAAAATATTCTATCTAGCAGGAAAAAAAATTCCAAACCTCTGTGACTGCATGCAAATCAGAACAAAATGTTAGCAAATTTCATTTACTTTACATTTTTGGAAATAAAAATGTCAAAAATAAAAAGAAGCAAATAGCAAAGATGAAGTTCAACTTTCCAACAAACTATCCTTAGTTTTCAAAATCCCACACAAGTCCACATTTCAGGATAAATTTTTCACAAGATAATCAATTTTGACAGTTAATTCAGGTGAATTTGGTTATATCAGCAAATAGTGATGAAGTCCACTAAATTCTGAAGAGGCAAGCCACTTCTCTCTCAGTTTACTCCAAGAGAGCCTAAGCTCTGGAGTTTCTGAAGTTGGCACTTCACTAATTGCAATCTTAATTCCTGTTGATTAGCTAATAGATGTAAAATTGAACCCATTTTTCATATCTACAGAACTCTTAGTATGCCAATCCATCTCCGTTGGGTACTTTTAGACGATGGACATAAAATCCAACTGAAAGAAGGGGGAAAGGCCCTACTGCTGGATTGCACAGAGATCATTTTATTTTTTATCCAAAATATATATGTTTTACTCTCTCTTTCTCTATATATATATAGAGAGAGACAGATATACATGGGAATATATATATACATATATATATAGAGAGAGAGAGAGTAAATATACATATTTATAGTAAAAAAAATATATATAGTAAATATATATATTTAGTCCTCAAGTTTATTCATCTTTGTATTATGCTCAATTTTTTGTCTTCTTTTCTATTAGGACCAAATCTCATATTATTGAGACAATTTTAATTCCAACCTCATCCATTAAGTTTTAAATAATTTGTGTGATGTTAGGATATTCAACACAAATTATTTTGATGATTATCTGTTTCAGGAATTGTCAGATAATACTAATCTTTGGCTCCTGAATCCCCCTGGACAGTGATTTATAGAACAATATAATCCTACAAAAATCATACCAATGAGGACTAAAATTGTTTAGAAATATGAATCTGGAGAATTTCCAAAGAAAGATTCTGCTGCTTCAACGGTGCATCTTATTCTGTCACTGACAAAAGAAAATATTCCCCTTAAAGGCACAACAGAGTTCCAGTACTCTGACTCTTGTAAACATACAAGACAATGAACATTTCATAAAATTCTTCCTGCCACCTTCCACATCCATAACGTACTAAATACAAACACTCTGTGTTGTTCATAAATGGCCCATAAGCATCATTTCATTTTTCTTTGCATAATCACATTATTCCCTCAACCCATAAATCTGTGTGTGGTGATTACAATTCTTGCCCATCAATCCAAATTCCTTTTTCCATATACAGTATTTATTGAATGGATCAAGGGAATGATCCTTCAAATGAAAATGGAATCAGCTAGTCACAATTAGGTCACTAATATATCAGTAAACTTACTGTTCTTCAAAACAATGAGAAAATAAATCTTTAAAGAGATTTACATTAATGTAGACCTGTTAATGAGCAACTGTGGTGTAATTTCTCAAAACCTGTGTGACTTTGTCACTTAATAAAATTTACATAATATTTTAAGGTCCACATTTTTGTAATTATCATAGAAATCATTTATGGTAGCAAATGTCTTTCTGACTATTGACAGCTTCTAAGATTTTTCTTTCAGTTTTAATAAAAACATTAACAAGTTTTTAAAGGAACTAAAGTAGTTATTGTAATATATTAAATAGGGTATTAATTATAATTAGAATACCATCAAATTCATTACTAAAGCATTAAATCTGATCCAAAAATCTTCTTTACAGATTACATAGGGACATTTATTAATAAAATAGCTAAACAAAATGTGACCTGAAAATCATACCTTTCAACAAATCATTGTTTAGGGGAAAATACATTTTTGATGAATTAAAATTACATAGAAATATAATTTTTAAAAAGTATTTATTTATTCAATTTGAGAGAGAGAGAGGGCAAACGTGAGGAGGGGTAGGGGTAGAGGGAGATGCAAAGGGAGAGAGAATCTCCAGCAGACTCCCCACTGAGCGTGGAGCCCGTGGAGATCATGATCTGAGCCAAAACCAAGAGTCAGACGCTTAACAGACTGAGCTACCCAGGTACCCCTAGAAATATAAGTTTATAGCTAAGTCTCCACAAGCAGAGATTTTATAAAAATATTAGATTATTTTATCCCTTGGGTCACAAACACAAAAGTTGTAGTGATCTTATCATCTGCCATAGATTTAGAATTGGTCCATTTCAGGAGATAACCAGAATGAAGTTTTACTCAATATAAAAGTTAAAATTAGAGCAAATTTTGGATGAGTATGCATAACCAAATAATATTGATTATCTGTAACAAGCTAGACTACTGTTTTGAGCATCTCTGCTCTGCTATGGTTTTCAAAGGGGACACAGTGTCTGAGATGATGTGATACTAGACGTGATGAATATCAAGTTTAATTTGTGGTTCTATGTATCAACCTATGGAGGGCAAATACTGTTCAATAAAACTTTTATATGGCACATAGTTTAGAAAAAGATCAAGAAAATATATAGGTAGAGGTGTTTAATTTACAGAATTATTTGACATAAAAACAGTTTATATAGCATTTATCACTAAAATAGTATAAACTACTAATTAATGAAATTTATGTAAACCACAACTTGTTGGCTTTAAAGTGTGCTAACATTTTTAAAAAATTAATTATGATTTTTTTTACTTTTTTATTAATTTTGATTGGTCAACTACTAGTCTCAGTCTGAATCAGCTAGTATATACATATCTATGTATAAATGTATTCATATGTGTACACATGTACACACATATACTTACTACATAATAAAAAATGCATTGAAGTAAATAGGTAACTGGAATGTCAACAACCTATATTCCATAATTATAGGTAAGATACTGAATCCCAGAAACTTCTGATATTGAAGGCATTGCCATGTGACTGTTTAGCACGTGGTTTTGGATTTTAGATGTTGTGATGGTTGATTTTATCGTCAACTTGGCTAAGAAATGGTGCTCAGTGATGCTTGGTCAAATGCTATCTCGACAATGCTGTGAAGGTATTTTGTTGGTGTAATTCACATTTGACTTTAATACAGAAGATTATCTGCAAAACTGTGGGTGGACCTCACTCATCCAATCAGTCCAAGACCTTAAAAGCAAAAACTGAGGTTTCTCAGAGAAGGAATTCTACCTCAAAACTGTAATGTAAACATCTTCCCCAAGTTTTCACCTGATGTCCTGACTTACAGATTTAGGATTAAAGAATGCAAGGTGAAATCTTATCTGAGTTTCCAGCCAGTTGCCGTACACTGTGGATTTAGGACTTGCTGCAATCACACAAGAAAACTCCTTAAAATCTCTCTTTCTCTCTCTCCATATATATTTTGTATATATAACAATACGTATCAGATAGATAATAGATAATATTATAATCTCCATCTACAGTTTCTATTCATATTTGTCTTGAGAACCTTGAATGATACAGTGTGTTCTGGCTTACCACTTATCATCTCTATAACCCTGGGACATTTCTTTGACATCTCTGAAACTCTGCTTCTTCATCTTTAAAATGAGTATATAGTCTATTTTTATGTTTATTTTACCTTGGTAATAACACTTAACATGAGCTCCACCCTCAACACATTTTTAAGTGTTATCTGTAGGCATGATATTGTACAGCAGCTCAAAAGAACTTACTCCTCTTGCATAACTGAAATTTTATACCTGATGACTAGCGAATCCTTTCCCCTCTCCCCCGGTCCCGAAAAAAAAACACAATTCTATTCTTTGCTTCCACAGATTTGAGCAGCTTAGATGTCTCATTCATGTAGAATCATGCAGTATTTGTCCTTTTGTATCTGGCTTACTGCACTTAGCATGATGTCTTCCAGGTTCAACCATGTTGTTGCATATGGCAGGATTTCCTTCTTTTTTGAGGCTGAGTAATATTCCATCATGTGTATATAATACTACTCATAAGTTTATAATGAGGGGTAAAGGGCATAAGGAGTAAAAGCATACCTTAAGAGTGGCTGTCACTGTGGAGATGCTCCTGAAAAGACAGCTACTATATTTATTAACTACTTAAGGAATTAAGTTTGAAGAGAAAAACTAAAAAAAGATAAACCTTGTTGGAGTGGTAACTGTCCTCCTCAGACTATAAACATTATTGAGGTGTTAATCTTTTTTTAAAGATGTTAATTATTTATTCATTTGAGAGACAGCGCGTAAGAGAAAGTGCACAAGCAGGGGGAGGCGCAGAGGGAGAGGGAGAAGCAGACTCCCCGCTGAGCAGGGAGCCCGATGCAGGGCTCGATCCCAGGACCCTGGGGTTATGACCTGAGCCGAAGACAGACGCTTACCCAACTGAGCCACCGTGGCGCCCTGAGGTGTTAATCTTCTGATAAAGTGAGCAAAACTTGAAAGTGATCATTTATAATGATTTAAAACATTCACACCCAAAGCATGACGGACATGGAGAGAGAGAAGTCGGAGTCTCAGACATGTGGTCATGGCAGACCTGGCCCTTGGAAGGCTTTGCTGAGTCTAGGAGAGAGTGTTTTTTTCCTTCTTTTTTTCTTTTAATAATTTTAGGTTCTTTCGTCTTCCCATTGCTTTTCTCTGCCTCATTCTTCAGTCTTCGATTGTGTCCCACCAGCCTCAGCTGTGTCACAGATTTACGATACCTGAGTAGAAGGCACAGTCCCTCTTCAGTGTGGTGGAAATTGTTAATGAGGGCAGTGATCATTTGCCCTTCCCTGCACAGTGCCTCACTCTTCTTTGGGATTAGTCAAATTGGATTTGTAATGTGCTTTAAACTCCTCAGAGGCTGTTATGTAAATAGCAGGTGATATTTTAGTCCTGTGTTGTTTTGATGGCTTTTTTGCCCTGTAGGATCTGTCTCTTCCCAATTTCACCTGCTAAAAGAGGTTCAGTTCTCTTTATAAATGTTCAGTTCTTAAATTTTTTACTGCATTAGAAGACTAAGAAACCTACACACAAAATGTAAGCACAAGTGCTATAAAATGATAGACATTTAAAACAAACAGGCAAACAAACAAAAACCTAAAACCTCCTGGAGTCTTGGTTCATCGTGAGTCCCGGATAATGCTCTATAAGAAGAGGGTCAGACCAGCACGCGTCACTACCTGCCACGATGGTAAAGCAGCAGGTTGAAATCAGCACTGGGTCTGGGCCAGCTGACTTTGCCAGGGATTGTGTGGAATACAGGAGTCAATCAATCTTGGAGAGCTTCATGTTTTTCATCAATTAAGAGGAGAAATAAATGTTGCAGATGTTTGTGAGGATCACACGGTGCAGTATATGTGAATGCACTTTGTTTCTAGCATTTTACCCTGAACAAAAATACTGTTACATAAAAAGTACCAAGGTGTGTTTGTTTTCCCATAAAAGCATTGTTCATTTAGAGATCATATCTTCTAAGGCACTTAAAATGTCCAGGAAGAAGAGTATTTTATTTTTTTTTAAAAATCAACATTCAATCTTGGTTAGGCATCTTTTGTTACTTGATTTCTGTCTTCTGCTTCTAATTATCAAAGATATTATCATATGCTTACATACCATAACCCCTTCTCAGTAAGTGCCAGTACTGCATCATCAGAACTTTTTCAAAAAAATTATTGCTTGAGTTCGGAGCTGGTTCAGGTTGCATGCTACTAAGCAGAACATCTAAAAGATTACTGAGAGGACAGGGTGCCTGGGTGGCACAGTCCATTCAGCAACTGACTTTTGTTTTCCGTTCAGGTTGTGATCTCAGGGCCTTGATCTCAGGGTTATGAGATTGAGCTCCTGTAGGGCTCTGTGCTCATCATGGAGTCAGCTCAAGATTCTCTCTCTCTCTCCCTCTGCCCGTCCGACGCCCCCCCAACCACTGCCTGTGTGCACTCTCTCTGTCTGAAAAGAAAGAAAAGAAAGAAAGAGAAACAAAGAAAGAAAGAAAGAAAGAGAAACAGAAAGAAAGAAAGAAAGAAAGAAAGAAAGAAAGAAAGAAAGAAAGAAAGAAAGAAAGAAAGAAAAAGGAAGGAAGGAAGGAAGGAAGAAAAAGAAAGAAAGAAAGAAAGAAAGAAAGAAAGAAAGAAAGAAAGAAAGAAAGAAAGAAAAGAAAAAAGGTTGTTGAGAGGAAATCATTTGCCTCCTAGTTATTTTACAAGCGTTTTCACTAGGAAGTTTGATCAAAAAGGTAAATATTTAAATTACCTATTTAAGAATTTTTTTTTCATCCAATAGTATCATATACTATAATAGCATGCTCTTAAAACTTTTAAATATGTCCCTATCTCTCTTCATAAAAATCAGGCCCAAAACAAAGGCTTCTGAGACTGTTTCTGAAAACCTGTCAAAATAATAAAAGACATGAGAGCATTAAAAATACATTGAAGTAAAAATATCTCTAAAATGAGGATGTCATTTCTTCTCTAATCATCTATTGCCATTAAATTGGAACATTGGTTGAATTTCAAATAAAATAAGAGGTCTCTTAAATTTAACTGTCATATTATGTTACCCTATGTGATTTTATGAGATGTTGTGTTAGCAAAGAATGGGAAAGCACTGAATATAATTCAGAGTACTATAAACTAGATAACGTGACTTGACAACTCAAATTTAAAAGGGAAAGTACTTACAGTAGTTTCATATTCGATATTGCCATCAAGTTGTACATCTAACAGAGAAGTTTAGTATGAAGGTTGGTAACAATACATGGCCAGGAAATGTGTAGATCAAATTTCAGAAAAGATTCAAATTCTGTTGAGTAGTTTTGAGATCCTTCTTTGTTTCTGAAAAATAACTCCTTTCTTTAAATGTTACAATGTAAAATATAGCAAGGAAACAAAAAAAGCAAGTTCAATTTCAACAATATTATCACTAAACAATTTGAAACCAAATCCTTACTCTTACACATTTCTTCCTGGTGAAGAGAGAAAGATCCCTGGCTTTGAATAGTATTTTATATGGCAAAAAACATCTCTAAAGGAAGACCCTTTTTAAGGCCATGATATTATTTTATTTAAATCATCAATATTCTGGGCATGGCTTACTTTACAGAGAAGATTCATTCTTTGCTGAAACATAATTGCATTATCAGATATTAAGAAGAAACCATAAACCACAAAATGGAAATCAGCCCTCCAATGGTCATTTATACTCCGAAGATGATTTTATTTTAACATTTTTGTTGGTCAACCACGGAGCAGCATGCTAAGATGGGAAACCCAAATCTCAACATCACTCTAACCTGAATAAAATTTAAATATATGAACACTAAATTGAATAATCAATAACAGATTTTTAGTCAAAGGACCATTTCTTTGGCGGTAAATGGCATATAGGCAAATCCATCTCAGCAAACTCCATCTTCATTAGTGTCACAGCTTTGCAGGGTCTTTTAGAAGCAAGAAGATATTGTCATGTTTTCCAACGCTCTATTGTTTTTCAGTCTCCATCAAAAATTTGCAATGACACTACCACTTTCTATTCATTGCCTATTCAGATTTGTAAATGGAATTTATTGCAAGCAATGTCATTTTACAGATTAAATTAATGTTATTATAAAGAGCTTTAAAACTCAAAGATATTTATGAGACATGCTGAGAAAGGATCTATACTCAGTTATAATGATTAATAATAAGTCCCCCAAGTTTTCACAGATGAAATCGCCACCATGTGCATATTTTGAGCACAAAACAGATAACTATAATTCTAAAAGAAGAATGGAAGAAGCACTGAGCCACTAATGCATCCATTGGATTAGCATGTTATTGGTGTGTTGAGTGAAATTTTGCTTTCAAGGTTGGTTAACCTGTGCACAGGCAAATTTGAAAGTGTAGGCAAACTGAGTGTATGAGTATTTGAACATATCATATCTGTGGGAGATTATAATATTTCCTAACCAATTTCACCTCTTGCAATATGACATTACTGGTTGCTGTTCCCACCATCAATAGGTGGAGTCTATTTGTCTATTATCCTGTGAATGGGCTGGACATGTAACCTCCTTTGGTAAATAGAACGTGGCTCTTCTAGTCTTCATCTAAATGGTTCAGTATGCATGAGCCCAGGTGAGAGGACCTGAAGAATCAACTGGACAATCTATATGATTATGAAAAATCATAAATCTCTGTGTTTATTATTTTTTTTAAATCTCTGTTGTTTAAGCCACCAAGTTTTGGACGCATTTATAAATGAACTAAGCAATATCGAAATTAAGGTGAAAATTGAAAGATAATTAGATATTACATCAAACTTCCACAAGTGTTCTGTTTCTGTTATTTATATGGGAAGTATAATACTCATAATTCAGACACTCATAACTAGTTTGAATCTATCTTTTGCTAGCAATGGGGGCTGGAGAAACAGATAAAAAATGTCTAAAATGTAAGCCATTATATTCATTGGAGTAAAACCTGAATAACTGGAAGTTCCAATCAAACTATAAGGAGAAAAATGACAACAAAGTAAACTAATATTAAGGATTTGTTTGACTTTGCAGGTAATTTTGAGTTATGTTTAAGACTAGCTGGTCTCAAATATGAGGAGTTTTAAATTCACTCGCCTGATTTCCACTCTAGAGACTCTGATTCAATTAAACTGGGTAAGTAAGGTCTGAGTGTCAGGATCTTTACTCAGGTAAAGAATATAGTCAGTCTAGGGGTGCCTGAGTTCCGTTGGTGGAACATGCGACTCTTGATCTTGGGGTTGTAAGTTCAAGCTCCACACTGGGTATAGAGATTACTTAAAGTAAAATCTAAAAAAATAAAAAATAAAAAAAGAGAACATAGTCTAAATTTCTAACCTGTATGTGTTAACTGTTTATAGAAATTATATACACACAGAAAGAGAAGGAAAAGGGGCGCCTGGGTGGCTCAGTCGTTAAGCATCTGCCTTCAGCTCAGGTCATGATCCCAGTGTCCTGGGATCGAGCCCCACATTGGGCTCCCTGCTCTGCGGAAAGCCTGCTTCTCCCTCTCCCACTCCCCCCTGCTTGTGTTCCCTCTCTCGCTGTGTCTCTCTCTGTCAAATAAATAAATAAAATCTTTAAAAAAAAAAAAGAGAAGGAAAAATTACACACACGCACACACACACACACAGAAAGAATGAGAAAGAATTTACATATATACATCTATAGAAAAAATTTATACATGCAAATTATATGTAAAGAAATTACATATATTATTTATATAATATGTAATAACAGTACAAGGTCACCATTATTACCATTAGTTCTATATCTATTATTTAAAGAACTGGTAATAATGGTGCCTTGTACTATTACTAGATCCTAAAACCTGAAATAATCTTGTTCATATTATTTTGTCAAGAAGATACACTATTAATTTTTTTAAAAATTTCTCAACAAAAAAAAAACGAGAAATTTTAGGAATGTCTCTGGCTAGAGACTAACAAACTGTTATCTGTATTCTATTTACTTAGAATTACTGTTAATCTTACAGGTTTACTAAATTAATTTCTGAAATGGTTTACATGATAGATTTTTTTTAAAATTATGATTAAGATTCTTGAAATTTACATAGTACTATTATTCCAAATAATCCAATTATAATCCCTACAATATCTCAGTAAGCAAAATACTTATCAAGTTTAATAATGATCACAGAAATAGAAAAATTGCCTTCCTATTAATAGATGTCACTGTAATATAAATATTCTATCCTTTGATGTTTTTACCTAATTGTGGTGTACTTACAAGCTATATAAATCCCAGGGTAATTTTCAAGACAGTGTTCTCTCTCTCTCACAAAATAATGGGCCTTTTTACTAGGCTTGGTGAAAGGTTGCACTAAGTAGGTAGAGCTGAGTGTATTTGGACTAATTTAAATATCTGTATATAAAATATACAAATTATATGCATGATAATTAAATAGAAAATTATTTCTTTATTTTTAGATTTAAATTTTTATTTGAACTTTATACAAAACTAATTCAAATGACAGAATCTCCTCATCCTATTCTGTAAATGTTCAAAATTAATTTCCACTCCAAAGATATTACACTTCATTTTTCCTAACTTGAAAATCCTCACTTTTCAGATCATCCCAAAAAGAATTGGTCAATAAATGCAAATCAATATATTATAAGTATTCACATATTTTCTAATGCTCTTCTCCCCCTTTTGATTTTCTCCGCAAAATTTGGTAAGCATTGCATGCATTTCCTTGTTGTTTTTATATCTACTATAATGAAAAACATCAATTGTTTTTCTGGTGATACCAAATATTAATATGAACATGATGATTGATGAAATTCTGAAATTTATCAGGATTTTTTTCCAAGAGCCACAAACGGCTTCTAGAATTATAGCTCTGTTGCTCAAATACAGTTGAATAGAACGGTTTTGATGTACTATTTCCATGGTAATACATTTTGGAATTCTGATGGTGTTTTCTCCATAGAAAGGCTTTCTGGTCACTAAGTAGCAAGGATTGTGGCTGGCAAACTGTATTTTATCACAAGACAGGGGGGCCTTTATTCCAATTAACTGAGTGACCTGGGACAACCACTTCAGGCACCCAAATACTGTCCTCTGTCAAAAAGGCAGAGAAGTAAAATACCTGCTATCAAATGCTGCAAATGGACTCTGTGAGAATGCACACATTTACATGTGGGAACGCATGTGTCCCGTGCCCTTCTGCATCCTGATGCAAGGCAATAGCATCTTATCCCGAACAAATGAATGAGAAAGGACACTGTACTCTCGCCTGGAGAAGTGTTATTCAAGTAGTCAGAACTCAAAAAAAAAAAAAAAAAAAAGTTCTATTCTGTGCTTTGGCATATAATTATATATGTTATAGTATTGTTACTATATATACAATAAGTTTACATAAATCAATAACATTGTTATAATGATAACAAAACTAGGAACAACGCATACATTATATTTTACCTTGTGTAATAATAATAGTAAGTGCACATAAATATACTTAATAAATGTCAGGCATGGTCATCTAAATGCTTTTACTCATTAGGTCATTTAATCTTCACGATAACCCTTATTTGGCACACTGGACAGAGAAAAATCAAAATGAGGTACAAAGAAATTAATAACTGGTCTAGATCTCACAGCTAAAATCTACAATGTGTCTCAGAGCTGGGATTTAAACACAATAAGTCTAGCTCCCAGACTTTGTGCTTTAAAACACTACATGAATTTGCTTCTTACATAGTGTAATTATCAGAATACTACTGCAATTCAGCTTCTATTCAGGTAATGTATCTTGGTACTTGAGAGAGATTTTTACACATAGTTATTATTCCACTGCAGAAGAATAAATTGTCAGAATAGTGCTCTTTTACTAAATCTGCTTGTCTTATAAAAATATCACTTAAGCTTAACACTGGGATTTTGATAGTAGTTTAACTTTGATAATGGCAATATAAGTATTATTTCTTAAACATGCAAAGTGTAGGACTACTTCTGTATCTAGAAAATATTTCTGAATATTTCATATAAAATGACATCCTTTAATAATGTTCACGTATATACTCTTTCAATTACACCAGGGGCTTCACAGATGAAAGTAAGTTGTGTATCTGTTGCATTAGTCAGTTCTTTCCCAATGTTGACCAGTCAACATTGCCTTAAACATAAACATGAATATAAAATTGTCTTAAATAATAGCAGCAAGCATGTATGTTGGTAAAAAAAAAAAATTAATCAGGTTACTAGGTTTCAGAGGAGTGAGCATATATAGAGGCTATTCTAGTAGTTGAAATAACCGATGATACTGTGGCAAAGAAAGCTAAGATGGGACACTGAGAGCCTGCTACATGTAAGGTAAGCACAGGTGGAGGAGGGTGGCGTAGTCTAAGCCAAGTGATAATAGCAGCAAGATCAGCACAGGTGGTTAAAATTACAGTGACCTGAATTTTTCTCACTGACTTCTAACTCAATGTGTGGAGTCCTTTTGCTCTTACTTGAAAATAGAAGTTGGGGAGAAGGAGCCAACAGGAAGAGAAAAAGTTAATAAAAGAGAAAACCTGGTGATCTGTGAATCTTCTAACTGGCTAGGAGGGTGGGAGAGGGCATGTTGAGAGGAGACTTGCTGTGAGTAGTTAGGCAAGAGGCCAGTTATGGTGACTTTGTTTTGTTCATCTTCCAAATGAGCCCCAGAGGAAACCATAGGGTATACGACTTTCTTAGGGATAAGTGGAAGCTTAATACCTAACATCTATTAATTAGAGTTAATTAATTTTATATTTGGAGACTTAATAGAGAGAAAAATGCTTAGTCGTTCTGCAAAAGTAAACTTTAGATGAGTTGTTTGTTTATATTTTTTAAATAAGAACATTTGCCTAAGGAGGCATTGCAATCATAGCATCATTTCTAGTAAATTTATCATTGCAAGTTTGGAGTTTGGATTGGGAATATCAAATTAACCCCCCCAAATCATTAATCTTATAATAAAGTTTTTGACATAACAAGATTGGAGATAAACTTCTGTTTTCAGCCCACATCCAGTTCTCACTCTAAGGAAGCTAAAGTTTTTAACTTCCGTGGAGGGAAATAAAGGGGTCGTTGGAGGGGATGGCCAGTACAGGTGGGTAAACAACAGGCAACCCAGGCTCAGGAAGAAATGGGCCGTAGAGCTCCAGGGTTCGGTGCAGTCTCTTCTGCTTATGCCTAGAAATATGGACAATTAACAGGAAGACTCATGGAATCACTGACACTGTTGTGGAAACTCCAAGAACCCATAGAACCAAAAATCTCTATTAATATTTAAATTGAATCTGACAAGCACCACCAGGTGGCACCACACTGTGGTTGAGACTTGAATGGATTTGAACTTCATCCACATTCAGAGGCGCTCTCAACTGTTGCACAGGATCATCCTAATAATTATATTAAACCCATTTTAGACAATTGGATATTTTAGCGTGGATTCCTCTTAGTTTGGAGTCTAATCGTATATACCAAAGAGAATGAAATCTAGGATTCCATAGTTTTACTACTTAGGTAGTCTACATCCTTGAGAGACAAAGAGTTTTTAGCTAATCTAGGGAACCTACACAGGCTGCCAACATACTCTGGAAATGACATGAGGACTTACCCATTCAGTGAAAGTGGATCAAGTTATTTGGGCCAATAACCCTGCTACAGAGGAATTTTTTTTTTTTTTTTTTTTAGATTTTTTATTTATTTGACACAGAGAGAGAGGGGGAGAGAGGGAGAGAGCAAGCACAAGCAGAGGGAGGGGCAGAGGGAGAAGCAGGCTCCCCGCTGAGCCGGGAGCCCCATGCGGGGGCTCGATCCCAGGAGCCTGGGATCATGACCCGAGCTGAAGGCAGCCGCTTAACCAGCTGAGCCACCCAGGCGCCCCCTACAGAGGAATTTTTAAAAACATATTGCCTCCCACCAATTTTTTTTTAATATCAGATATGTATGATAATGTATATATAATATAGTCAAATAATATAATAATAATAATACAGTCAAAATATAGGAAAGATGAGAACCTAGAAGACATTTGCTAATTTTTCAGAAAGAGCAAGGAGGAATTCTACTTTCGGTACAGAAAACTGATTTCTTAATAAACTCACAACTCACAGATAACAACTGTAATGTCTAGGCAAAAGATGGGGATCTGGGAAGTAAAGAAAAGCAGGCTGATTTTGAAGAGGACCCCAAATCTAAGGAGGTTCCTGGCCTGGCTGAATTTCCTGTTTGGGGGCTTTCTGCTGAGGGAGGGTGGCTGCGGTGGTGCCCAAACCCCAATAGAGTGCCTTTCATTGTTCTGGCCAGAAGAACAGCGAATGAGTGTGCCAGTCTGGAGGGAATTTGAGAAGGTTGAGTGAGAGATCCAAAAAAGGAGAAAAGACTCAAAAGTTTCTGTGTATAAATTCTGTTCATGTTTCTGGCTCACCTTTGAAACATGTATTCATGAGGTAAACTGAAAACATTCTGGGCTAAGATTGAATTACAGTAAGGAAAAGGAAGACTACAGTGGACACACCTGTTCAAAAGCGTGGGGGATTGGGAAGCAAGCAGCAGCCGGGGATCTCGAGTTATTCTGAATCTGATCGAGCGTCTGGTGATGGGCGTGCGGTGACCCTTGATCAGCAGAAAGAGCGACATGCAGGGTGAGCAGAGGGAGGGCAAGCCGAAACCTGACGGAGCATTTACCCCGGTGTGAAATTCCCTCTTAACGGTGATGCCTTTCAAAGAGCAACGGTCCAGGAACGGTGTCATTTTGCTACCAGTCTACAGGGAGATAAATGCAGGAATCAGAATAAATATTTAGAAAATTTTACAGTGCTTTGATCACTCAAGTGAGTGGCCAGGGCAGTGCTGGTGTCAGATAGCATGACGGACCGTGGGCACTATCCAAGTTGTGTGACGAACTGCATGTGCTTTCAAGCACAGGTGAAACATGACACAGCACATGTTACCTAAGTTTAGGGACCCAATGTATTGTAGCTTTTAGTTTACACAATCATTTAAAATTTTCATCAAGCTTTTGAAAAAACTTATAGTTTAATATTATCAGCTGCATTAGGGAAGTAAACATTGTATTATTCATTTTTAACCCTAATTTGCATTTGATGAAACAAGCTTCAACTCTGTGAATGCAGCAACAGAAATAAACCCAATGATGACAATAAAAATGATTCTGAAGAAATGGGGATCAAATGAGTTCATACTAGTTTTACTTAAAAGTATGACCTCTCATAGATTTACCATAATTGATGGTAAGTTGCTGAAACAACACTGTATTATTTGTGGAAATGTAATAGCTAATGAGGCAATTAAACTTTCAAAACTTACACGGCATCAACATAAAAAGCATAAAGAATTAAGTTCAAAACCAAAGAACTATTTGAAAGACAGATTATTAACTTAAAAAGTCAACAAGCAAATGTTCAATAATTTTACATGTAAACATGAGTGCATTGCAGGTTTCTTATAAAGTAGCACTTTGGGTTGCGAAGACTGAGAAAAACATAAACAACTGCAAAAGCATTAGTGAAGTACTGCAGTAAATGTGTTTGCCTGGAAGAGTTCGATGACTGCTGCAAAGAACGTAATGCAAGGGCCATTTTTCAACGGCACACCGTGTTTGAACCTATGCAGGTAATGAGGACTAATGTTAGCAAAGTATTTTTCACTGTAGCTTGATAGATGCCACGAATATTGTGAAACGGTATTTCTTTTAATATATGGACAATTTAAGTCTGATGATTTTATGATGGAAGATCTCTCTCTCTCTTTTGCTTAATTATTATTATTATTTTTAACAAACACAACTACCTCTGCACTATATAAAACTGACTCTTTGCATTGCCGACAAACGTAGTTCAGAAGTGAAAAGCTGGGTACAAGAATATTCTAATGGTGCAGCTGCAATGGCAGAAAAACATTTTGAAGTAGTTATCCTAATTAAGGAGCTTGTGCCAGAATGTAAAGCAGCACAACGCTTCCTTCATCGAAAACCTTATGTTAAAAAAAGTAGCCATTTTAATTAAACAGTGTATTTAGTGATATAATAAAATTATAAATTATGTAAAGGTTAATGGGTTAAATTTGATATTTTTCATTTAAGTATCATTAAATGATAAAACACAAAGTGATTATAAATAATTAGAAGAGCAGGCTGAGCTAATACGTTTATTGAAGTTAGAGGGTCTATCAAGAACCTATGCACTAAGAAAAGATCTCATGGTGTTTTTGTCAGGTAAGGATTCAGTTTGATCCCAACTGTGAACCAGATGTGAACAAAGCAGCCATATTTGTTTATTTGTCTGAAATATTGGTCATTTTTAATAATCCTATGGCTTTTGTGAGAACGAAATGCAACATTTTTTCCAATGGAAGAAAAAGTCAAAGGAAAAAAAAGAAAAGTGAGAAGTTGGAGGCTTTCAACAGATTGTAATGACACGTTTCAACATCTAACTGGTTTTCAAGAGGTAGATGATGATTCTGTTATTATGCATCTGCCAAATTTAACATGGGACATGGTATAAATTTTGTAGACTATCTTGAATTTTTTCCATCCAGAATATCTGTTCGTAGGAAATTCATGGATCCAGAACCCTTTATTTCATTACACAATAATATCAACTAAACCATAACTCTACAACATAAATTATTAGAATTGCTACTAATGAAGGATTGAAGCGCACAACATAACTTGCTTCATTTTTAATAATCATGAAAAATGAATATCCTTAGCTTGCTGAAATTGTTTTAAAATCTCTTTTTCCCATAACAGAGCTTCTGGGAGAGGAAGCTCAGTAAGACTGGTTTCCATACTCTGAGTGTTATTAAAACAAAACATAGAAACATTTTAGCTATGCATTATCCCCTATGAGTCGCACTTTGCCATCAATCCAACCTATTTTGGAGAAGTTAATAAGCAAAAAGTGAATTTATTTGTCATGTTAAAACGTTCAGTATTGGTGGAATAGTGTTTACCCAGGGTTACCTATTAGCATCTAAAATGGGGGAGTCACTATTTTATTCCTAAGAGGTCTCCTCATCAAAGGGAACTAGCAGTTGTGAAATTATAATTCGCAATATCATTACCTATATGTATAGTTGATAAACAATGTGCATGGTTTTGTCATTTCTTTCCTGTAGTATTTCTCTTCTGATTATATTTATTAAAAATTCATTTTAGTGCTGTTAAACCAAAAAACTTTTTAGAGAAGAGTTTAAACAAAGTGTCTCTAAAAATGCTATTCTAAGAAGCTAGAGTAATTAGTAGAATTTGGAAATTTGTAAAAGTGAAATATTTGAATCAAAATAAATTTAAAAAGTAAAAGATGTCAGCATAAATGATCAATGTGATGAAATAAAGTTTAGACAAAAATGAAGACACTGTGTAATAATGACTTCAAGTGCAAGGAAGAATGGCCTTGAAGTCAGAAATTGGAAAGTGATTCTGAAGAATTTAAGTCATGATTTCCTACCAAGAAACAGTGAGACCCTTGCCTGGTGAGTCTGAGGTAAGGGAGTTAAAGCTTAAGCTCTGTTCCCTCCCTTTCTCACTTTAGATCTGAGATGAGTAGCCCTGTTTGCTCCTAGCCATCCCATAAACTGGAGACAAAGACTCTTGTCTTTGTGGAGTGAGGTTTCGGTTTTACAACCGAGCCTATGACTATGTCATTCATAAGGTATACACTTCTGCCTCAGTTAGAACAAAAGTTGATATTTTGCTGTCCATGTGCTTGGCTTTTTTGTCCAATGTAATTTATTTTTATTTTTTTTTAAGATATTATTTATTTATTTGAGAGAAAGCACAGCAGGGGAGAAGGGCAGAGGGAGAGGGAGAAGCAGGCTCCCTACATCAGGGAGCCCGATGCAGAGCTTGATCCCAGGACCCTGGGATCATGACCTGAGCCGAAGGCAGACACTTAACCCACTGAACCACCCAGACACCCCTTGTCCAATGTAATTTTGAACAGAAATCTAGCAAGCAGCATTTGTCATTGTCAGGTCCTAATGTCTACTAAGTGAGACATTTTTTCAAATTATAACATGAAAAGCTGAGGGGGGATACCTTTCGTCAAAGTAGTAATTTATTATTTGTCTTGTATGCATATATTATAGTCCTCTCTCTCTGTCCTCTATCTCTCTCATCTATCTATCATCCATCCATCCATTCATCCATCCATCCAATATCACAGTCTTTGGACTGGTATCCATGCATCAAGAGTTATATCATAAATATTTTGATTACAATAGCATCCATATTTTATTATCAGAAGCAATATCATGTTTTGCAATTTATCCTGTTGTGAAATACAATATGCCTGTTACCCTGATACCCAAAATATTCTTGTGTCACATGCAAAATTCTTCCATACTTAACAGCTACCACAGGGATGGGCATATAGAGGGGAAAATAATGCTGTCCTCTCAGCTCTTTCAGCATAGACTTTTAAATACAGACTTTTCATACTCTGCTCCATTCACAGAAGTTCTTGTCAACTTGCATTATATGTGAATAACACAAAGACTTAAAGACATTCCCTCTGGTTAAATAAGAAAACGTAACAGTTTTCCAGAGCATGCAGGATTAATCACACATAATAATTATACAAAGTGATAACACGCTTATTATAAAAGCATATACACACCATTAAACAAACAGTGGCAGAAACATCTAGGAAGAAGGAAAATAAACATTAATTGCTAATGATAAGGGGGATGGAAAAGACACTTAAAAATCTAAATTCCCATTTTCACTGGTAAAATAGTTGGGGGTCTAAGGATTTCAAATTCTGGTTCTTCTATGTCTCTGCTGGCCCCTCTTGTCAATGAATCACATGCAGGGAAACACTTGGCTTTGACAGTCCACTGTTACCCTGGCACACAGAGCAGATTATTAAGCATCTTGTCTTTCATTTTCAATTTTATGCTTTTAAACACTTCTTTGATGCCAAAGGAGTCGAGTGAAACTGCAATCCAGAGGAGGAATTTTTAACAACAGAAAATAAATTTAGATGAACAGACCATTTTAATAGCGTGCTTCTGTTTCCAAAAGCTGCTTCCACTGTATCAGAAAGTGTGACGGGTGAGGGATTTCTCTGGTTAACCTACATGTTATGCTAAAGGAAGCACCCTTCTTAAAGCTGATTTTGTTATTGAAAGTACCAAAACCAAAGCAATGGGGCAAAGAAAGTTTTGGTTTTCACCAATTCTGTTTCTCTGAAATGAGTCTCACAATCAATCACTTGATAGTTTACATTGTCCCTCATATTCATGAAATGATGGTCTGTGTATTCCTTTTGCGTCCCTAGGTTTTCTTTGAGTGCTGGCGAAATCACTTCTCAGTTCCTCCTACTAAGAAAGTAAACATATTTACTCATCGCCGGTGTCTAGCATGGCCTCTTGCATATTTCTCCAGACGATGGGTGGGTGGATGCGGCTGGAACTGTTCACTCTGTGCTTCACTGACATTTCTGGTAGGAAGAGAGAGATAGCTAGAAGGTGTAGTCATATCTTATTAATCCTGTTTAATTGAGGGACAAGCCGTGCCCCTGTGTGTACTCAGGAACGTCAGTGCCTGTGAGACAGGCTCTCTCTACCAATATACACAGACACATACTCTGAGAGCGCCAATATTTTGAGAAGGAAATCCAATTACATGCAATAATCACGCCATCCTATGTGACACTTACTCCATCACGTTCAAACTTTTAGAATCCAGTAAAAGCTGGAAACCGAGGACTTTAGGTGATAAAGTTACAGCCCTACTGTGACTAGCTGTATGGTTTGGACCATGCTAATTACCCACACTAAGTCTGTTTTCTTCCTCATAAAATGAAGAAGACATGTAGATCATGCATTTAAGTGATTCAAGTGAGGAGCATGACAAAGGGTGTGGGGGTTTTGGTAAGTGCTGGGCTCAAGTCCAGCTGCAGACTGTGCAAATTCATTTTTTTTAAGTAAGTCGATTAGCTGAACAACACACATTTTGATTTGGATTTAACTTGGGAGATCTTAGTTTGCAACTTGTGCTTTTTAAGCCCTTCCCAAGGCAAGCTCCTTTGATTTTACAAAAGTCCTCTACATCGATATTCAAACTAATTTAGTACTATGAAACCAAAAGCAGACATGACTTATAGAAGAAAAGTAACAGAGATGAGAAAGGTTATTTGTGTCATTTTCTTTTGGCTGCAAAGCCTGAATAAAAACTGTGTCTGTCCAAACTTCTTAGTAAATAATATCATAAACAGAAACTATCAATGTGGAATCTCCCTATTAGCAGCACACACAGTAGGCCATGAAAAGAGTGCCATCGTGTTGGTTGATAAACCTCATTAGCCATTGCCCTTTCTCTGCATTGACATTTTACTCTCTACTTTTTGGCTCTGTATGTGGGGATCATTAAATGTATCAGAGGCTCGGATAACTATATTTTACCTTCTTGTCAAATATTTACATGTCATGGGTAAGGTCTTGCAGGGGAGATGTGATTAGTTGCCAAGGAATATCAAGAATCAAATGCAACTGTTAGTATTTAAAGGTTTTTCTGTTTATTTCTGCAACTGCAGAGGATAAACAGTGTCAGTTCAAAGTAAACTCCAGCATAGATATAATTTTAAAAGATGGTAGTCCTTTAAAATTTTGCATTGTTCAAAACACATGGCATAGTGCTAGGTTTTCAGCCAGCTCTCTGGGGTTAATAGTGCCATGTGTGAAGAATCAAGCAACTGCCTTGCCCTCTGGCCACTTTGAAACTAATTAGAAACTTCCATTAAAGAGCTTAAAAATGGAACGAAGACTTACAAGTGAAGAAAATAAGCCTAAACAGAACAAATGCAATCACAGTTGTAAAGGGAACAAATTCTGAGTTTCATATTTGGAATGAACAGGAAATGCAAACAACTGGAATTTGAGAGAACAGTGAAAGCCCGGAAAGGGGAACACAAGAAAGCATTATCACAAAGACGCACTGGTCTCAGCAAACAATAGAAATCTGTTATGTACCAACACAACCAGCTCTGCAAGTATGAGGAATTTTTTGAGAACCTGAAATGGAAAACTAAAGATAGGCATTATGATGCTATATATTGGAAAACCAGACTTTATAGGACCATCAGCCTGCCAATCTCTAATAGTCACTGCCTTGCAGCTATGAAACACAGGCAGAAAGCCTTCAAAGTTTTCACTTTTTTTTTTTTTTCTTTAACAGAGCACAGGGAGCTTTCATAAACTAGCAATAAAGTTAAAGACTAAACTATTCCAGGAGAGAAAACAGAAAGAGACATTGGCAACATTTTCTCTATCACATGCCCCTTTTGGTAGGTAATGCATTGTTTCAATGGAATATAGTATGAAGAGTAATTACCCTCACGGAGGTATAGCATCAAATACCTTGCTTAACAGCAAAGAAAAACACTGAGGTTCAGTGTATAAAAATGTGCAGGTGATGTGTAAGTTTGAGGAAGAATGTCTCTGTCTTATAAATCACTAAAGATCATGCTATGGGAAAGGGATATCTCACTTACAATAAGGTAATTTTCTTACCTGTCACATGATTTCAGAAAGTGCTTTGGATTTAGGACTCATGGACCATTGAAAAGTATGACAAGAAAGGGCCAGTTAAATCAAGAAAAAAGTTCACACCTGAATCACGACTCCTTCATTAGGAGGGGTCAGTTGGCATTCAACAATATACCTAGAAGTTTGAGTCCATGTTAAATAGAATTTTGAAAACTGAGACTACATACAATCTTGTTATTATGCATAATGGCACAATTATGTACAATTACATATACTCTGGGCAGACAGTATCTTTATTTTTCACCCTGAAGTATGTTATTTTGAATGGAAAGTTGTGCATCAGGGATGAGACAGAAATAAGTCCTTTCAGGGCATTGAAAATGGCAAAAAAAAAAAAAAAAATACCTAATACATATTAGATTTCAAGAAGAAAGCTCATATAGTTATAATGAACATCTTAAAAAGATGAAGCTATTGTTTTCTGGACATAGTATGAGTATTTTTAACTTGAGGATGAACTATCACTATTACTTAGGACATTATGGTACAAGTGACAATCACTGTTCCTTTTTTAAAATTTACTATCTCTTAGTGATATTCTTTACCCACTGGGAAAAATAAATTATGTACTATTGAAAATGTAACCGCAGAATATGAAGAGATGTCATCCAGTACTAAATGGAACTATATTGTGTTCATTCTTTGCTATCTTCTGGGCTTTACTGCTCTCAAAGGTTGTCCATTTAATAAAAGTATTTTACTAATGAGTTTAACTCTATGAAAATTTAGCTAAGAAAATACAAGCTCTCTCAATACAGGCATTTTCATGTCAATTACATATCAATTGTGATTTTTATCAACGTTGTCTTTCATCACCTAATCTTGAAAATGTGAATGATATGCTGCTTGATTTAGTATTTATTATGCATTGAAAGTAGTCTCTGGTGAAAACTCCATGCTTCATCCAAATGTCTGTTCTCTTACTATTTACCCCATTCTCACTTTGATCCAGACTCACTGGTCTCATTAGCATTTTTTAGACCTGCCACTCCTAAGCATTTACGCTAGCTGTTCACTTTGCCTGGACACTTTCTCCAGATATCCACTTGCCTAAACCTCTTACTTTCTTCAAGGTTTGCTTATATCTTACCTTCTCAGTGAAAATTTCCATGAAACCCTCATCTCATTATTCTTACCCCGTTCTGTTTTATAGCACTTATCACTTTCTAATGTACCAAATAATCTATTTATTGGTTACATATGTCTTCCCCTTTAAGATAAGTTCCTCAAGGACTGGAAATTTTGTCTGCTATATTCTATGGACCTGATGTATTCAAGTATCTAGAATGCTTCTAAGCAAATAATAGATGTTCAATAAATATTTTTGTTGATTTAACTGAACAGTTACTGAAGAGTTATAACTATGAGTTAAAGTTGCCTTGTTGAATAAACAAACTTAGTGATAAAGGAAACCAACTGGATGTAGACACTGACTAATAGCCTAAGCTGTCAACAGGCCAGATGTAGATACTTTCATGAAGGAGTGAAAACTAAATAATCTGGCTCCTGATATCCTGATATTTAATAATTAATACTATTTATAACAAGTCTATGATGCTACATCATGCTTTATTTTGATAAGTTTACATCATGATAAACTTTTTTTTTAATTTGGATAAAATTGGCAGGTTTTTTTTTTTTTTTTCCAAAAGTCCATTACATGGTTCACATATGCTAAATTGTTGAGAAATCTTAATATACTGTATATAAGAAAAAAAACCTAAGAGATGATGTTTGAAAGCAAATGTTTAGACCAGATTGTGGACAGAAGTGCTTTCAAATAATCAGGAAGAATTAATCAGAGGTAACACCAAGGAGATGACTGGAAAGGGAAAAGAGTTAACAGATATTTCCCAAACACCTAGTCTACCTTGGACATTGAGATGTCATCCTATAAAATTTTGAGTAAATATGTGATTCTTTGGACTTCTTTTTCCTCAATCCTATTTATAATCCAGGGTTATCCAAAGTTAACACGAATGAACTCTAAGAGATAAAATGGAAAATATTAGCAATGAAAGACTATATACATGTGAAAAGAAAGATACCAATACCAACATAGATGTAGATATCAATAAAATAATTTCATTTTTACTGAACTCAGAATCTGGCAATGTTTTATGGGAACAAACCAAGCAGAACTCTACTGATAAAAGATACAGCTGACCTAATCCTGAGCCTACTCCTATTAACCTCTCAACATGGATTCAATAGTTAGACAACCATTACCTTGCAAAAGACAAACATAACCATTGTAAAACACTAGCACGCAGGGTAGATCATGAGAGTGGAGGTAAACATGGTTTGGGGTCACAAGAAGTACATGGAAGAAAGAACTAGGAGATAAACGAGATAACCATAGAATGTGCCTGATAAATAAACAATGTAAGAGGCCTTAGAAAAATACAGGGCAACCTGAACCTCTGTTCCAAGAAGACCAGGCTTACCTGAAAGACATACGGGGGCTTAAGGCTCCAAATGGAAAGCCTAAATTGGCGAGGAAGGTTGTGAAGTGAGCTACGCCTGTCCTGAGACTCATGGCACCGCACAATGAGAAGAAACGGGGTTGGTTTACGTTCCCTGACTTCCAGATTTTCTCAGTCTCAATTTATTATTCTCTCCTAAGTTCACTACTCCCTTCTTTCTGTCCTTTAAAGAGGAGGGAAAATAACAACCCTGCTAGCACAAAGGGAGCAAACTGATTATAAAGAAATAGGCCCACTCTTGTCGGTCTGTATGGGGACTAGCTGTTTAACAGAGCTGCTTTTCTGGTAGTTTGGGCGTAGATAACAGTTAATTTCCACAACTGTTGACTGAGATGACAAGTCCTTATGTTAGATTAAAAAATGATTGATTTTTTAAATCGGAACAAGAAATAAACAATTATACATTCCTGCCATGTGTTTGGCACTTTGAAAGGCTATCTCATTTCATCCTCTCAGCAAACGTGTGTGGGGAATTTTGTTAAAAGCAATTACAGATGAGGCAACTGAGTCTCAAAGTTTCAATCATTTTCCTAAAGTATGTAAAAGCTTTCATAAATTATGGTATAATGCCAATTCATTTTCATTTTCCCCTGAAAGTCTGTTAAAGGACATAAAGTCTCTTTTAAAGGTTTTACTTGACTTAGGTTGTATGGACCCAAGAATTTTTCACAAATCCACAAAAGAAGAGTTTCCTTCTCATCCTTCATTTTTGGTTCATGTGTCACTTTCTCAGGCAGGCCTTCCCTGGTCATCAAGACTGGGTTAGCTGACATGTTTTACACTCTCAAAGTACCTGTACTTTTCCTTTGTAGGATAGGTATACCATTTTAGTAATTATATAATCAAGTGTATAACTGCTTAGTTATCTACCTTCTCACACCACACAGCTTCATGGGGTCAAAGACTGTGCTTATTTTATTTCATTAATTTATTCCCAGCATTTGGGCGCCTGGGTGGCTCAGTTGGTTAGACGACTGCCTTCGGCTCAGGTCATGATCCTGGAGTCCCTGGATCGAGTCCCGCATCGGGCTCCCTGCTCGGTGGGGAGTCTGCTTCTCCCTCTGACCCTCCCCCCTCTCATGTGCTCTCTCTCTCATTCTCTCTCTCTCAAATAAAAAAAATAAAAAAAATAAAAAAAAAAAAAAATCTAAAAAAATTTATTCCCAGCATTTGCTAGAAGCCAATCAAGCATGAAGGAAGGAAGGAAGGAAGGAAGGGAGGAAAGAAGGAAGGAAGGAAGGAAGGAAGGAAGGAAGGAAGGAAGGAAGGAAAAGGAAAGAAGGAAAGAAGCCTCTGCTGGAAACATCAGGACTATATTCTAGTCTAATCAACCAAGATTATCTGGGGAACTGCAGGTTGTCCTCTTGTCATCAGCAAACTTATCTGATACACAGTAGCTTCTCTCCTCAGTGTTCCATCAGAGTTTATGGTCCTCATGATATTCTTATGTTCTAAAGAAACAAGATTCATATGCATGGTATATGAATATAATTCAGTCAAATGTTCTAAGTCTTATTTTTCCCCCAGTTTCCTATAAATTCTAATTTAGATTTCTAAGTTGGATGTCAGAGAAGAAAAAAAGAGAAAACATATTTAAAATTGAATTCTATGTGTGTGTGCGTGTATATGTGTGTGTGTGTATGTGATTATATCCTACTTCTCATTTCCACCATATTGTATAGAATAGTAGTTAAAAGATGCAGAGTCTAAAGTTAAACTACCTGGGTTCAAATTATAGTACCATTATTTACAAACTGTATTACCTTGGGCAAGCTACTTAAGCTCTTTTTTTCTTTAAACTCAGTTTTCTTTAATTTTATCAGTTAAGCTGATATTATATTATATATATCATATATATATATGATAGATATTACACACCTTCAAATAACATAAGAGTTAATGTCTGTTAAGTCCATAGACCATCGCCTGGAATACTATAACTGTTCAGTAAGCCCTGACTATTGTAATGATTATTTCAAAGAAAAAAAAAAACTAGAAATAGAATATGTGATGATTTGGAGAAATCCAAAACAGGTTAGCTCCAAAGAGTGTAAAAATACCCTGATATCATCTTCCAATATACAGGTAAAAATATTTAACTTCTAAATTGAATTACTGTGTGGAATTCAGAGACAAAGTAGGACCAGGAATAAAAATAAATCTCAATATGTTAGAAATGCCTTTTTCTTCCCTTTCCTTCTTTCAAAATTCATCTCAAAACTACCAGGAGAACAAGAAAGAGGACTGAAAACTTGAATTTGTCTAAGCTAAGAGATATCTTTTAACCATTTAACCCACAATATCTCATGACAGAGAGAGTGGAAAATAGTAAATGCCTTAGCAGAGTAGGAGAAAGTCAAATCTAATAGTTGCAAAGGGGGTCCACATAGTATAGTTTTCTCAGTTTACAGATTTCTAGAAATTCTTTGGAATTGATGGGGCGATTAGTCTGGATCTGAAAACTGAAACAGATTAAGCTCAGGATAAGCATCAATTAGACTAAATTTCTCCCACTGACTTACCTTAGCACCAATATTGAAAATCAACTGAGAATCTATGTATAGAATGTATATTATTTCATTGACCTATATGTCTATCCATGTCCATACCACATTCTCTTGATTATTGTAACCTTATAAATACATCCTGAAATCAAGTATTCTAATATCTCCAATTTTGTTTTTTTTCCCAAAGTTAATGTAATTATGTTGCCTATGCTAGATCCTTTGACTTTTAGAATCACTTTATCAATGTTTACCAAAAAAAAAAAAAGAAAGACTGATGGGAAATGATTGGGATTATGTTGAATGTATGGAAATAATACATATATAGATTCATTAAATCTATAGATCATTTACATCTTAATAATGGTGATTCTTCTGATATGTAAGCCTGGTATCTTTCTCTATTTAGGCTTCATTTAATTTCTCCTAGAAACCTTATATAATATTCAGAGTATAGGTCTTACAGAGGCTCTGCTTCTCCCTCTGTCCCTCCCCACTGCTCATGCGCTCTCTCCCTCTCTCAAATAAATAAAATCTTTAAGAAAAACTTTAAAAAATATAATAAATTTTTAAATTGAACTTGAACAGGGGCTGAATTTTGTCAAATGCCTTTTCCACACCTATTGAGATAATCACATACTTCTCTTTTTTATTTTAATCTGTTAATAAAGTAATTCATTTGATTTTGAATTTTAAATCTACTTTGGATTCCTGAAATAAACCCATACATTTTAAATTTTACATTGCTGGTCCTGAGTTTCAATGTATTTTTAAAAATAGTATTCATTTTTGTGAAGAAAAGTTCACAAGTAAGTTCTTGGAGGTAACAAGTAAGTTCTTGGAATATGTTGGATCTTTTTGAGATTTTATTTTAAGTTTTTGGGCAAACCACAGAAGCCTTTGGTCCATGGCTAATTTTGCCCTACTACTAAGGTGATATTCTGAAGATTCTACTTGTCACATTTGTTACAAAATTTTTGCCATGCTGATTTGTGGGATCATGACCTATTTTTCAACAAGAGTCTCTCTACTCCATTCTGGTGATTCTTTTTCTATAGATTCCTCTCATACAGGTATACTCAGCCAAAGACACAAGGGGACCCTTCTGTAGAACATGATGATTCGACAAGTTCAGTAGCTTTGATCAAAACAAAATAGCATAAGGAATCAGACAAAAAGTGTCTCATATTTGGATAGCAGATACATAAAATTCCAGGTACCAGATGAAGACTGAGAGTCAACTTGCATTTGAAGTCATTATCAATAGTGTATTGTTCCTTCATTAGGAACCTAAACAATATTTATTTCTGACCCAATAATTATTTAGATTTGATTTTTTAAGTTAGTAAATTATTATGTTTAAATATCTTGATGGATCTGCACTAAAAACTGCTTTTTGTATGTGAATAGTTTTTTCATAATATTTAAGAAAAAAAATTTTCTTCTTTCCTAGTAGGAGATGTGAAAAAATACAGTGAATTATAGGAATTTCTCAACATATGCTAAATAATTCTGATAACACAAACTGACATTTATTGAGCTCTTACTATGTGCCAAGAACTTTACACATTATTGTTTTGTGATAGAAAGAACCTTGGAGTTGATGCAAAGTACTTGGTTTTATTTCTCAGCTTTGTCAATTTCTATGTGTCAATGGGAAAACCCACACAAGTCTTCCAACCCTTTGTTTACTTATCTATAAAGTGGGGAAAATGACACCCGAAGAATCTGACAAGAAACAAGATGTGAAAACCCTTCTAAAACCCTGATACAATATTATCTTTGAAGACTTGCCATCATGGCATTTGCATATTCCTTTTGATATTCACATTATATGCAATATTTTATTTCATGACATGTGTTTTGTTATATATGTATATATTTACATATGTGTACACACATATTTGTGAGTGAGAATATATGTATATGTACACACACACACATGCAAATGCATATTCATATACACATATACTCCCAACTAGTTTTTAAAAATAGAAAACAATGGCCAGTCTCTTCTCTATGACTAACCTATATGCAAAATCCTGTTTTTATATATAGACATTCCTGCACATTTTATTATCCATAATTGTACCAGAGTTTCCTAATTCAATAAATGGGAGATTAGATCTCACTTTAATGGGACACAGTAATAATTTGTCCTTTTTTCACTTACTAGTTTTGTCTTGTTCTGGTCTTCAAAACTCATACTAAAAACATAGTTCATCTGAACTACAAAGAATTCACAGTTTTTCAAACATTTCTTGAGTGCCAGCAGTAAAGCAACAATCTCGTGTTGCTTGAAAAATTACCTTAAATTCCAAGATCAACCCCCATGAGTTTAATTTTATCAAAGAATAGATGTCTTGTCAAATACAGTCCCAACCAACATAATCAGTAGCTTTCAAAGTATGCTTGACATTGAGAAGGACTGAAAAACAACATAGGAGTCAGAGAAACAGACATCGATGGCCTGTCAAATTTTTTGTAGACATCATGCTATTATCAAGGCACATCAGGATAAAATAAAATGACCTAGCTGACCACAGGCTTACAAATGTCTTGGGAAGGAAAGAAAAACGGTGAATCAAAAGGTAGCTTTGTTGCATGTCCCCCCAGGCCTTCTTATTGACAGGAATGACAATGGTCCCAAGATGCACCATTATCTATGACCAGCAAGCAGACATCAAATGCTCCTGAGCTGTATCTGTCAGAATAGAAAATTCTGCTCAAAACAGACAGGGCTTGTTACATTTTGTTCAGCTAAGGTTTGTCAAAAGCCAGGGTCACTCGTATGTGCCCTGCCCTGAAGGGGAATTGTAAAACGAGAGAAGTACAGGATTCCTCAATGTTTCTTCTGCAAGGAGACTTTGAGTCTGCTTGACCAGAATGTTTTGAAAGTCAAGTCATGACTCAAAGGAAGTGGAAAACAAAGTTAATAGTCTGTCATTTTACTACTTAGGAATGAGGCTCACATGCTAAAGAGGCCGAGTTTAAAAAGATTCCTACATTTACAGAATTTTTGTGCTAAGTGTGATTTGTTATTTCAAACTCAAAAGGGAAAATACTACTCTTACTGAAATTAGAGAGAACAAGTTAATGTGTTTTGGCCAAGCATTTTATGCCACAGCATTATGGAGCTTATTATAGTCTGAAATATTTACACTGGTAAGATTCCTCTAATTTGCTTCTTTTTGACTAAGGAGAGATTTTATATACAAATGTCCAGCCTCCGACACTTAAGTAAACTCACTAACTTGGGGAAACATCTGTTAACCACTCATAAGAAAATTTCAAGTTGAGAGTATTTCTTTAATCGATTTCTTAAAAAATTTAACACAAACTTTTTTCCTCTTTTCATAAATTTGAAAGTGAACATGTAGCCACCACAAAGAGTGTGAACAGAGATAATTTTCCTTTCCTCCCCTACCTTACCTTTGTCTTTCCTTCCCTCCTCAACTCCTTCTTTCCCTCCCCTTCTCTCTTTATATTTTTACTTCTTAATTTATAGTTTCACAATTTTCCTAGGTCCAGAAACAAATTCAATTTTGATCAAACTTGTGGTCTTGTTAAAGAGTATTATCACATGTTGTAATTCCTTTCTTATGTAAATCTTTTTTTTTAAAAAAAAGTTTGCAAACTGGAGGCCACAATTATTTTGTTTTGTCTATATGGTCTTTTCTGAAAGTCTTATTTATTTGCCATTTTTAAAGATTGGGATATTTCACACAATAACTTGAATTTCCACATTTCTAGAAAACCAGGGGATGGCAGTAATTTGGCAGTGCTGAGCTTGAATTTCTGCATAGAAATATTCTTCCATAATGCATGGAGTAAGGAACATGGCTAGACAGCCTGTGATCTCCAGGTATCATAGTTCCACTAGGTTTACTTCTCTCACTTATCCACAGAGATTAGAGTTCTGATCAAATTCAGTTAATGAATTAAACTGATCGGCTAATTTCTATATTCTACATGACTGTACAATTCTATTTAGAAACTTAGAGGTCAGAATACAATTCTCTAATTGTTGAATAAGGGGAAATTCTCTCTCCATCACTAGATGTTAGCTTTGCCAGGAGATAGACCATATTTTAGACATTGCTTGTCATTCATGTTCATGCAATAGAGCTCAATCTAGTATTTAATCAATGCTTGTGGCAGAAAGAGAAAGGGAAGGAAGGAAGGAAGGAAGGAAGGAAGAGAGAGGGAGAGAGAGAAAGAAAAAGAAAAAAAAGAAAGAAAGAAGGAAAGAAAGAAAGAAAGAAAAGAAAGAAAGAAGGAAAGAAAGAAAGAAAGAAAGAAAGAAAGAAAAAGAAAGAAAGAAAGAGAAAGAAGAAAGAAAGAAAGAAAGAAAGAAAGAAAGAAAGAGAAAAAGAAAGAAAGAAATAGAGGGATGAAGGGAGGGAGAAAGGAGAGAGGGAGGGAAAGAAAATATTTCAAAAGAAAATCCATCTTTCATTTTTTCGGTTTCCAATAGTACTAGTCATTTTATACGTACTTTAATAAATACTCTTGTTCAACAGGTTAAATAGTAAATAATATAGACCTTATTATCCTATATTGCCCTAATACTATAGTGAAGATCACATGAGGTCCTATAAGTATTTAACTAATTAATTTTAGAGAAACTTTATGATAATGATTGATGACACATATTTTTCTTGATAATAGTTTACTTCCAATAATGTTGTGCAAGGTCATCCATCTGCCTTAACTCAACCGTAAAGCTAGAAATACTAGCCCCACACTACTCATTAAGGCAAGGAAATGTTTCTGTGGTGAAATAACAATTGGAATATCTTTTAACTATTGAAGGCTCTAAAATTTTCTCCACACAACATTCCATTTCTCTGCATTAATTAGAGAAAAGGAATACTTGATTTGGAGTCAGAAGTCCTTGGGTTCAAGTCCTAGACATGATAATTATTAGCAGTACTACAACCAACAGTCACTTAACCCTGGTAAATCTTAATCTTTCCATTGGCAAAGTGGAGTCAAAGACTCTTCCCTCACTAACATTACGGTTTTCTAAAAACTCAATTGAAAGCACAATGTAAAAATGTAAATGTTTCATGTTTTTCAGAAATCTACAGGCATATCTTAGATAAGAAACATAGCACTTAAGAATAATTTCCTACCTTTATAATAAAGCATGCAATTAGATATTTTCTATTCATTACTCAATCTAATAAAAACAACTGATTTGGCCAGTCAATTAATCTGATGGCCAGTTTGACTGAATTAACGAGTTACTTCTGTAATAGAGCCAGTTGATTAGTTCATGCTAACAGAGAAATGCAAAGTGTCAAAATATGTGTTAGGATCACCTAGAGTAATTTACTCAATGATTTATTTTTGATTCTTAGATTTCTAAAGCTGGAGTAAAGATGTTATGTCCCTGATAAAGTGCACAAATTCCCATGGGTACACAGAAATCTAATCATACAATAGAGACTTTGTCAAGTAATCTCTGTAATTATTTCTCTCACTTTACAATGATATACCTTTGACATTTCTATTCATCTCTCTTATGCAATATCAAATGACCAACACTATGAAGCTTTTCTGAAATTCTCTAGATTAAGTTGAACACTCTATTCATAATATTCTATTTATAGCTTTCTATGTATTACACTCTAGTTATGTTTTTATGTGGTTACATCTAATAAAATTGAGAAGACCTTGAAGACAGAGACTATGTGTTCTTCAGGTTGGAACCAAAAAAATCTAGCATAGCATCTGTACTTTGCAAGCATTCAGTAAACACTTGTTTAAAGAGGAATGTAAGAGTTATTATACTACTAATCAACATATAAAATAAATTTCTAAACAATAACAGGAAAAAGAATATATGAAGGGAAATAATATATTGTGGGTTTAACTATGGTCTCTTCCCTTCTCCCTATTCACTGTCCTCTTGGAGCATCTTGGTCCACTGCTCTTCCTTCTACCTTACAGATAGCCAATTTTTCCATGGACTTTCTTCACAGGTGGGTAGATGTACTCTTGAATGAAGAATTGTCTTAAAATCCATGGCTTTTGTTTGTACATGATAGAGAAAAATCTTTTCTTAAACTTTCTGATGGATGATCAAAACTGAAAGTATAAGACTGAGGACAAGCATTACAAAATTAAGCTACGTCATGGAGCAAATGTGACAAATTTGAAAAAAAAAAAATTCCTTCCCAAAAAGAAAGAAGATTTTGACAAACCTGAAGGAATCAAAGCATTGTAGGAAACATGACTATAATTTAAGCACTTGTGAGTATCTGAGGATTCATCACGTGAACAGAGGGAAGATTAAAACAACAACTACAATAACTAAGTTTAGAGGTATATTGCAAGCTAAAGTAACTTTGGTTTGATTCTCAAGTGGAATTTGAAAGTGCTGGCAAACAAGAAGGGGTCAAGAGCTGGGATTTGAATAATGTTGCAAGTGTACACTGAGAGAGCAGAGGCTATAGAAGAACTGAAGGTATCATTGGTGATTGCCAGCACATGATGATAGCAGATCAGGAGACACCAGCCACCATGAAACCGAAACCAGTGTGGCCAGAAAGAGTCATATGAAGTCATGACCTTTTGCTCCATACAGGGGATAGATAAGCTTCTAGAAATGTAAAATGTCCATAGGGAGAGGGGAAGAAGCAGATAGGAGAGAGTAAAAATATTGGTTTGATTGAGTTTAAAATATGATTATACTAAACCTAATGCTAGCAGTGATTTTATAATCTTGAATTAAAAATGGGAAAATTTCAGCTTCTAATTCAAATGGGAAAATCAAAAGAAAATTTTGGTTACATTGAACAAACGTTGTACTATTTATACTCAAGTGTGTGTACTGTTGCTACCGCACAATTTAAAATGGCCACATGTACTTCTGTGTACAGTTAGGAGTTTAAAAGGTCTTAGTGGGTCTTTCAGAATGATAGCAATAGATATTTGATAGGAAAAAATAGTGTTTACTGACTTGGATAATCCATCTTACATTACTCTCATAAGATCTGATTAATAGTTTCTGCTATGTTTTATTCATGATTGCAAAGTTATAATGTTATAATAATGACTTTTAATATATTCTATTTTCCTTTTAAAAGTTTTATGGAATACAAAGCCTGGGTTCCATTAAGAAAACAGCTATCCTTTCATTCTTTCAATATTTGGTTTATTTAAAAATTTAAAAAATAACCTGAGTCTAAGCTTAGACTCAATCACTTATAAACTGTGTGCCTTTAGGAACTTGATTAACAGGTCTGAACTGCCTTGCTTCTATAGTATGTGTGATAAGGATAAATCCATTTGTCTTAGCTTTCCAAAGGGATTACTAGACAGTTCAAAAGCATTAATGTATGGGAAAGTGTATTGAAAGCGAAAGAGCTCTACAATGCAGCTTATTGTTTTATCAATATGTTATAAAATATTTCTAAACACTTAAAAAGGTACTATTTCATTTTTCATTACAACAGAATACTTAATCATTCATGAAATAAAATCACCTGACTATATAAGTTGGCCGGTTCCCTTGTAACACCTAATTTTATCTTCATGACTGACAAGATACTTTAATGTACAATGCATAGACTTGGAATAATAAATTACTGAAAATATGTGCTAGCCAAGTTTTTGTACCTACCCATTTTGCCTGTTTAGACTCAGTCTATGAGATGCTAAGAGCTAAAATTTGCATAGGTATTGGAAGAGTTTATCATAGAACTGTCATCAAAATAAAAAACAAAAAAACATTCAGAAAAAAATCAGTAACATTTTCAGAGAGGAATTTGAACTGAGGCTTTAGTCATTATCATTGTGGATTCAAAAGAGTAAATTTTTTGTCTTCCATTCCCAAACATTCTCAATAAGCCAAGAGAAGACACCTGCTATTGCAAAAATTCATTTGAATCCCAGAAAGGCAAATCCAAGTGCATCTATTATCTTTTATTACATATACATCTTACAAACTTATAGTAGGATGTGTATGAGAAACTGATTAAGTTGCAAGCCTAGCAAGATGGGTTGAGGAAGAAGTTGAGTTGTATGAAGCGTGATTCACTATCTGCTCTGTGCACTGAATCACTCTGCCTATATTTCTATGTTTATAATATAAGCCTAGTTTAACCAAACTAGAACCGGGAAGTGATGATCCTTATGTCAGCTTCCACCAGCCAGAAGTACTCCGGGGAATAAAGATGTTAACTTTTTATTGCTGAGGAAAGTAAATAAATGTGGAATAAGAATTACTATAAACCATTCTAACTGTGGTCCCTTACCTTACTTTTGCCAAGATATATGAAGTCATTTACTTCTCATTCTTAGTATTTGGTTTAAATTTTACCCATTGAGAAGCTTATAGAAATTCAATGACTATAAACACCATTCTGAAGGAAGAGAACTTACTTAAAGTGCAAATTAAAAGAGTTCCTTGAATTTTAGAGTTAAACTGCAGAATGCCATTAATCTTCCAATGGAGTAGGTTTTACTAAAAAGCACTAATAAAATTTTTCATACTGTAATTTGTCTTTTTTTCCCCATTAAAATAGAAGGTATTCTTTTTTTTAAATGCCTTTATTTATTTATTTTTTTAAGATTTCATTCATTTATTTGACAGAGAGAGACATAGCGAGAGAGGGAACACAAGCAGGGAGAGAGGGAGAGGGAGAAGCAGGGTTCCCGCTGAGCAGGGAGCCCGATGCGGGGCTCGATCCCAGGACCCTGGGATCGTGACCTGAGCCGAAGGCAGACACTTAACGACTGAGCCACCCAGGAGCCCCAAAATAGAAGGTATTGTAAAGCTTTGATTATAAACATTCTATGATCCTTTTAGTCAATTAAAAAAAAGGATTAAAAAGATTATTGACTCCTGGGACATTGTGTTTCTGGTATTTGATATACAGTTATAAATGAAGCAGTAGGAGATGATATAAATAAGTCTAATTTGATCTCATAACACTTATCTAAAAATGTATAATAAGGGTTCTTGCCTTTAAAATGGATTCTCCAATTCATTTATTCTGCAAATATTTATAAAGTGCCTATTATATACTAGGGAATATTTTGGAACTTTATTTTACAGGAAAACTTAATTAGCTTGGGTTCTGTCCAGAAAGCAGAACCTGAGACAAGGGCTTCAGTGCAGGCAGTTTATTTTAGAAAGAGATCCTAAAATGAATACAAGATTGCATTACCAGTAAGGTACCATCATGGGCAACTGTGGTTTGATCATGTGGTGAACAGTTTGAAGCACAGTGAGGAATATGATTTAGAAGTGTATGGAATGGAAGCAGGAGTATTTATCCACCAGCAACCGTCCTCTGCTGGTCAACTGCTGCCCTATTAGATGTTAACTCTCTCAGAAACCTAGGTTTGCCCATGGATCAGAATACCCAAGTAGGGTTTCACATCTCTTTGTCATGAAGCCCAGGACAGGAAGCAAGATTCAACCAGCACTGGTAAAGAAGTGTTCTCAGTAAAAGGGGGACTAAGAGGCTATTTATTAGTTATATAAACATATTATAAAAAAGATGGAGTTTATCATATTCATATTAATAGAATTTTTTACTTATTTATTCAAGATGTTTACCAAGGACTTATTACGTGCCAGGCACTGTTTTATGTTTTAGGCATAATGATACAGCAGTAAACAAAACAAGCCTACAATCTCTACTTTCATGGAGTTAAATATAGTGGAAGGAAAGAGGGAAAAAGAGAAAATTGTGGTTTATCTGATGGCAAAAGTAGGGGGGGATAGGAAACCCTGCAGGTACTTGGAGGAAATAGTTCCTGACATAATTAATAAGCTCAAAAGTTCTGATGTGAAAGGTGTTTGGAGTTTTCAAGGGACAGAGACCAAAGGAGAGAGGAATATTCTGGGATATCTTGCAAGACCTTTGGCTTTTTCCCTGGATTAGATGAGAAGCCACTGAAGAGTTTAGAGCAGTGCTATAGGTGATCTGTCTTATGTTATAGAAAGATGTATCATCTATTAACTCCACTATTGGGTATTTACTCAAAGAAAGTGAAGACACTAATTCTAAAAGATATATGCACCCTTACAGATGAATGGATAAGGAAATGTGGTACACACACATACACACACACACACACACACAGAGGAATATTTCACAGCCATAAAAAAGAATGAGATTGTGCCATTTGAGACAACATGGATGGACCTAGAGGTGGTTACACCAAGTGAAGTAAGTCAGACTGAGAAAGACAAATATCATGTGATTCTACTCATAAGTGGAATATAAAAAAATGAATAAGCAAAAAAGCAGAATCAGAGAACAAAATACAGAGAACAAACTGATGGTTGCCAGAGGGGAAGGAGTGGCAGATTGGGCAAAATGGGTGAAGGGGAGGGGGAGATACAGGCTTCCAGTTATGGAATGAGTAAGTCATAGGAATCAAAAACAGAGCATAAGGAATACAGTCAATGATATTGTAATAGTGAAGTAAGGAGACAGAAGGTAACTACATTTGTGGTGAATATAGCATAAAGTATAAATTTGTCAAATCACTAAGTTGTACACCTGAAACTAATGTAACATTGTGTGTCAACTGTACTCAAATTAAAAAAAAATAATTTTCTGTAGGGACATTATATAGGAAAATAGAGTAGTCATATAATCAATGTTAGATTTGTCAAGAAAAAATTCAAAGATTTGGAAATAAAAGAGATGATTGCCTTTTTAAAGGAGTGTTAGAGGTTCCCTTCAGGGATTAACTGATATTATAGGGTTATACACCTTTGACTGTCTTTCTATGACTATCTTATAACTCTATAGGGGTAGAAATTATGTTGTAGAAAACTGATATTTCTCGGGGCGCCTGGGTGGCTCAGTTGGTTAAGCGTCTGCTTTCAGCTCGGGTCATGATCCCCGGGTCCTGGGATTGAGCCCCACGTTGGGCTCTCTGCTCAGGGGGGGCCTGCTTCACCCTCTCCCTGCCACTCCCCCTGCTTGTACTCTTTCTCTCTCACTGTCAAATAAATAAAATCTTAAAAAAAAAAAAAAAGAAAACTGGTATTTCTCAAATGATTCTCATTCATAGCAATACAAGTAAATTGTGTCCTGTAGAGATATAATTCATTTCTATTCTGTAGAAAAGATAATTTCAAACATATTTTAACTTATTAACCAGTTTTCATCTATTAGCAAATTCATTTTAGCCGCTTTGCATGCCTATATATATATGTCTGTGCTTTAAATTTTTCTTTGAACTAGTTTTAACACCTTATTGTCTTCCTCATTAATTAATGAGTTAAATAAAATATTTGACAGTAAAAACAAAAATAAATGAAAGGAAGAAAGAAAGAAACAAAGGAAGGAAGGAAGGTAAGAAGGAAGGAAGGAAGGGAGACAAATGTCCTTGTCTGTGATGTTGAGAATGAAGTGGAGGAGGGTAGAAGATGATATTGGGACAATCCAACCAAGAGATTGGATTGGAAGAGGGACACAGAGAGAGAATTGATGGATTCTGAAGTTTGGGGAAGTATAGCTGATAAAAGTTGTTGATGAAGTTGATAAAGGGAGTAAGAATTCTAAGCATTCATGTATAGCAATAAGGATTTTGTTTGTTTTGTTTTTCCTGGAAGAATAGAGTTGTCATGTAGTAATATGAGAGAAACTGAAAAGAGCAAGTTAAAACAGAGTTCTGTTTTGGACATGTTGAATTTGAAAAACATATTAGTTAGCCAAGTGTAAGTATTTTGACATATGATTCTGGAGTTAAACAGGAATAACTGGTCTGGAGGTAAAAATTTGAGTATCTTCAGGGGCCCCTGGGTGGCACAGTCAGTTAAGCATCTGACTCTTAGTTTCAGCTCAGGTCAGGATCTTAGGGTTGTGGGATTGAGCCCTGCCTCAGGCAATGTGCTCAGGACGGAGTCTGCTGGGGTTTCTCTCTCCCTCTCCCTCTGCGCCTCCCTGTGCTCACTCTCTCGCTTTCTCTCTCTCAGGTAAATAAATAAATCTTTAAAAAACATTTGAGGATCTTCAAATGTTATTTAAAGTATAAGACTGGATCAAATGGATCAGGTAGAATAGACAAGAGTCTCAAGAATGGGGTTCTGGAACATGCTAGTGTTTTTTGAAGTTGAAAATGTGAGGAAGAATCTGCTAGATAAGGGGAAAATCAAGAGGAAGTGAAGTCCTATACAAAATGCTGAAAATATCACACAAAGGGGGAAGCAGTAGCTTCCTATTAAATGCTATCTGCAGGTCAAGTAGCATAACAAATAAATATTGAGTACTATAGCAGCACGGAGCCTGGTTGAATTATGTTCAAGAAAGACAGAATAAAAATTAAGGCAGGACTGTACTGTACAAGGAAAACAAATGTGGCAATAACTGGAGGAGAATGTGTGGTGCAAATAAGATTTTCTCTTCGAAATGGAAGAAATAAACATATATTTGTATACTGATGGGAAATTCCTATTGAGAGAGAAACAACTGGTCTTGAAGAAAAGATGGTGGGACTGTGTTAAGTGGTATATTAGTTGCTAGAGCTGTCATAAGAAATACCGCAGACTGGGTGATTTAAACAACAGAAATTATTATTATTAATTTTTTTACAGTCCTGGAGGCTAGATCAAGGTGTTAACAGATTTTGTTTATTCTTTGGCCTCTCTTGTTGGCTTGCAGATGGCTGGCGTCTTGCTGTGTGTCCTCACAAGGTTGCTCCCCAGTCTCTGAGTGCACAAGGCAGGTGCTTCTGTGTCCTAATTCCTTTCTGAGAACACAGTCACATTGGATTAGGACCCGACCTAACTAACCTATTTTAATTTAATCACCTCTTTAAAAATCTTATCTCCAAATATGGTTATATTCTATTATTAAGACTTCAGTGTATGAATTTGGGGAGGGGCACAGTTCAGCCCATTACAAGTGGTGTTTTTGAATATGTGAAAGGGTATGAAATTTAATGCACAGGTAGATGGACTGGCCTTATGATGACACAAAGAGAAACAGAATAAGATGCACCTGCTGATAGGAAGCTAGCTCTGATGGGGGAATGTGTAATGTTTTCTCTTTATTCATATTTTCTCAATGAAATTAGAAACAGCAACTAATAATCTTGTTGAGAATGAAAGGAAGAAGAAATCGGAAATTTGAGAAATGAGGACACAGTATGGCTATTTAAGAAAGTGGTAGAATATAAGAATTAAGAAATATAGTATGGTTTCTGGTTCTCTTCTTGAATATTGTGGTCATAAATTTGAAGTAAAACTAGTCAATGTTTTCCTCTAAATTTGTTTAGTTGTAAAAGAATGAGCATGAGATTGGTGTTGACTTTGATTGAACCAAAGTTTGTATTTTACCAGGTGAGAACAGTGAATGGAGAGCAGGCAAGGCAGTTGAGTCATTTTAATAAATGATTGACTAGGAACCCTCACTGGTAAAAGAGGAAAGTAAGAAATAAAGTCAGAGAGGGAGAGAGTGAAAAGGTAGCAGAATCTGTAACATATAAGTCAGACGTGGGTAGAGAAGTCCTGGAGCTGAGTGACCAGAGAGAGCCCAGAAAGGACAGGGGCACTGTGCTAGAGACTGACATTTGGAAAGGTGACAGTTGCGGTCAGTGCTGATGTCTCAGTTAAAATCAGGATCGTGGAGTCTGAAGTAGGATGAATGATGCATCTGTGGAGTCATGAGAGTCAAGGAACTTTGAAGCCAGGGAATTGAGAGAATCACCATATGGGTAAATCTGAAGAATTACAACAGCAATAGCATTGGAGATAATAATAATAAACCAGAGGTTAAAATTGTAAATGGCTGGGAAAGAATGGTCAGGGTCCTACAAATAATAGTGATAAAAAAAAGGGAGTATGATATTCTTTGATGGTATGAGCTTTAATTTTTTTTTTTTTCCAGCAAAGGCAAGAAACAATGGTCAAAAGTGGCAGTAAGTATCAAGGAAAATACCTAACTCATCACCAGGCCCAAAAGTACTATGGATTCAGGAGAGGAATATGAAGACATGGAGTTTCTCTCTGTTCTGGAATCATAAAGTCTTTCTGGGGATAAGGGTAGTGTTTCTATAATTACACTGGATAAATATGGGTAGTTATGGATGTGATATATCAAAGCATAATCAACATATTTAGAGTGGATTCACCTTTATCCTCCTTACGGCTCATAGAAAGTGCTCAGAAATACTGTCAGTGAATGATTTATTTGCATGTGTGTTTGTTTATTCATTTGACAAACATTGGTAGAGGGAATTACTTTGTCCCAGATATGTTAAAGCACTTGGAAAATGTTAACCCGTTAATTTTCATAAGTAGAAACTGTTACTATCTCATTTTAAAAATGAGAAAACTGAGGCATGGAAAGATTAAGTAAATTGTTCAAGGTTATGTTTTAATGGTAATAAAAATATTTCTTCATCTCAAATTTAATTAAAGAAATTAGATATGAGAAGTTAATGTTCCTTCTGGGTTTACACAGAAAGTGTTAACCATTCAGTCATTGTAATAATTAATGATGAAAAAACAAACTACCTTTAAAATTAATCAGTTTAAGATTAATTGATTTGAATCAACAAATCAGGCAAAATCATTCTTTCTAAATGACCAGAATGAATCTGAAGGACTGACATTATTCTTAATTTGACCAAAAAAAACAAAACAAAACCAAACCCATTTACTGAGTACCAGGACTTTTTGGACACTTACTATTGTACACAAAAGCCTGAGAATAAATCCCCAAGTCTAAGGAGCTCACTGTCTCCAAGAATGCCCTGAAAACAGAGGTGTGGACGGGGCAGGCATGTGAAGTGATGCAAGCACAGAGGAAAGTCTCCCCCCCCCCCCCACTGGGGATTCACACGGGCTCAATTCACTAGAGTGACATTTGACATCTACTGAGGGGAGAACTAGATCCCCAGGCTGGTAGTAGGACAATCCAGGCAAATGGAATCCGAAGATCAAGAAAGGGTATCAAATTCAAAGGTCTTTTAAAGGCAGAACCTGTTCTGGCAATGGTGAGATCCGCAGTGCCTAAGTGCAAATTGTCTCCATGGGGGATGCTGGAAGGGGGGCCTACTATAGGAGTGATATGATCATATTTACTTACTAAAGCACAGATGGTAGGACTGGATTGGACAGAAACTAGTATTATGCCGAACTAAATGGTGTCCAGCAATAATCCAGCAGAGAAATAACCAACCTCACCTGGCACCAAACTCCTCCTTGCTCTTCCTGATCAAACCATGCTGGCATCCTTAAGTTCTTCTTTCTTGCCAAATGTCCTTTCAGTACAGTCTTTTGCACAGGATTTGCCTTCCATATGTAATGCGTTTCTCTTTCTAGTTAAACTCTACTCATTCTTCAGATTGAAATTAAATTGTCAGATCCTCAAAGAAGCCCTGACATCCCTGACCTGGTTAATATCCCCTTTCATATGCACTAACTCACCAAGGACCTCTTATTCTAGCACTAAACTCAGGTACGGATTTACATGCATTTATAGAACCATTTGATCAATTTCTGTCTCCACCATTAGACTGGAAACTTCCTGAAATCGGGGATTCATGTCATGTTTTACTCATCCTTATATGCCCAGCACAGTGCCAGGCACATAATAGGTACATAGAACTACCAGCTGAATAAAGAAAAGCTTGGACTAAGGGAATGGAAGTGGGAAGTGAGAAGTAGATGGGAATTTTGAACTAAGAGAATGTATAACTAAGTGAATATTGTTGGATGCTATCTTAAGTCACATTTAAGAAATAACTTCAAAATTATATAGTAACATATCTCATATGTACAACAATCGATAGAAGGAGAAAAGAAGGCCTGTGAATTCAATTCTTTGATTTTGAAAAAAATGAATAGACCTAGAGTTTTCTACGGTGGATAAGGAAACTATGGAAATATTATTTCCTCTAGCTGAAATTTCTTCTCTTGTATCCTTTTGTCACCCTATTGCTTTCTTGTCATCCCCACCTTATTCATATTTCAAGACATAGCTAAAACCCATCTCCTTCATGATGCTTATTATAATATTCAATCAATATTGATTAATAGATTGCTACATTCAAACCCCTAGGTCTGGTTAATGTGTGTTTAATTATCTTTTCTCCCTGATTTCACAGGTAAAATATTCACAGCAGTAATAGATCTACACAACTACCAGCAGGAAGCTAACTAGATGATTGATGAACAACACATGGAGTCATTTTTTCACTCTCAACAAATATTTTTCCTAGTGGCAGAATATCTGGATTTCAGATGTGATAATTACCTAACTGTATACCTTACTTACATTGTTTTGATGACAGAAATTTGTTATCAAAGTGACCAATTATTTTACTATTTTTATGCTTATTTTTTACTCTATGCTACTTTGACTTTTTTTTCAAAATTATTTGCAAAATATCAAAATCCTAAGTCCAACTTTAACAGCTGGTAGCTGTATTCATAAAGTCTAAATATGAAAAAGTTGATTAAATTAACTAGATTGACTGAGTCAGTGAATTGTTATGAGCAGTATCTTCAAGTCTGTGTCTTATAAATTTTAATAGAACATAAGAGCTTAATCTCATGCCATATTTCCACCTATTCTCCTTCCTGCTGCTTTTTCATGTGTACAGTATTCTTCTCTGCCAGGTATCTAAGAAGTAGCATTGCATAATACTTGTCTCCCCTTTCTTGTTAGTCGAGAGGCATGGATATTTTATTTAAAAAAAATACATAAAAGAGTCTTTTTAAAAAACAAATAAGGCATGATAAATCAGTAACAGAACATTTTTTTTGTTATTATGAAGTATTTCTTTTATCTTTATGCCCTTAGAAATAGACTTGGGTATAAAGTCTCACATTTACAGCTCAAAGTTATTTTGCTATTTTTGTTCTTGTTATTTCCGACAGAAATATTTTTAATGTAATGAAACATACCCAATTAAAAGTATAAAGAACTAGAAAAATGGACTTTGCTGGAATAAAAGGAGTTCGAATTAATCAAAAGCTATATTAAAGAACCACAGGCTATGTAATAGATTGAAAATAAATGGGGGTCTTATAAGTGTGAGAGAGTGTGTATGTGTGCGTGTGTGAGAGAGAGAAAGAGAAAGAGAGAAAGAATACATGAATGTTTTAGGCAGCATTGCACAGTGGATCAAGGAATATGTCTGAATATAACATCATAGTAACAATTAGGAAAATTTTTTTCAGTCTGATATAGTGAAATGAATACAGACTTTCGTGAGAAAAATCTATACCTTAGTATAGACTGACATCCTGTTTTTCTTATCTATAAATTGACGACAGTAAAATTTGCCATTCTAACATGGATAACTACTAAGGATGCAGTAAGAAAAAAACCACACATGTAAAAACACTTTGAAAATAGTAAGGACCTCTGGCATAGTGATGGCATGATGTGTTAAGTGGGTAGAACTAAAGGCTAACACTAATACCAATAATACCATAATCATTTATTGAAAGCTAGTTTTATCCACTTACTAAGCACTTCGCATGTATTATTTTTATTTCATCCTCACAACAACCCTATGATATACTTACTGTTACGTTCCATGTTTCAAGATAAGGAACACATAGCTTAAAGAATTAAATTAGTCCCTCAAGGTCACTCAAGCAGAAGTCAGAGTTAACCCAACACCTAGTGTGACCAGCAAGCCTAAAGCCTTTAACTTAAGGCCTACTGCTTCTTTTCCTCTTCTGTTTTAATCTCAGGACCTGCCAGAGCTCCCATTTCATGGTGTATCCTGTATTTTATCCTCCAGCACTTTTGTGTACCTATGTTTCTTCCCCACTAGCCTGGGAATATATTACAATCAGTGCTGGAACCTCACACATCTTGGTATCCCCAAAACATAGCAATATGCCAAACTCCTAGGAAAGAAGAGTAAATATTGGCTTAATGACTGGTTGAACACATTTCAGTTTATTGTTTTAATCAAAACCACATTATCTGTAAGTAATAATGGTTATCAAAATGCACTGGGTAACTCAAATATGCATCATAGTCCTTATAAACATTTGGTTGTCAAAAGTAAAAAAATTAAACCGGTTTCCTTCTACTCTCAAAACAAACCATTACTTTTAAAAGTCCCAATATTTTGGGCAGCCTTTGATTTGTATTCTTTTATTCAATAAATTAATGGATATATTTATGACTTGATGAATCATTATAGTACATAGTATTTTTGTTAAACAACTTATCTAGTGCTTCCCATATGTCAGGCACAGCTCTATGTGTCGTGTTAGTTTAATCTTCATAACAATCCTATGAAGAAGGCATTACTGGGGCACCTGGGTGGCTCAGTTGGTTAAGCAGTTGCCGTCGGCTCAGGTCATGATTTCAGGGTCCTGGGATCGAGCCCCACGTGGGGATCCCCGTTAAGCAGGGAGTCTGCTTCTCCCTCTCCCTCTGTCCCTCAACCCACTTATGTGCTCTCTCTCTCTCTCTCTCTAAAATAAATAAAATCCTAAAAAAAAAAGAAGGCACTATTATTATCCCTGTTTCACAGAAGAACAAGTCAGCAACTTGTCCAACGTCACAGGAGGTACTAGCATTTAAACGCCTGAATCTGGACTTGAGAGCTATGTTCTTAAAGGGTCACACTATCATCTCTTTGTTTCATGGGGTCTGCTAGCTCACTTATAATTCAGAGAACTCCAGGTTTCCTCCTAATAGTGAGAATTCTTTCTTCACAGTAGCTCCCCCTTCCCCCCATGTTTTTGGGACATTTTAAAAATATGGTTCATCGATGTATAATTTACAGCTAGTAAAATACACCCTGCCTCTCAGTGTTTATTTCAATGAGTTTTGACAAATGTACACAGTTATGTAAGCACTGCCATGATGAAGATATGGAAGATTTCTATCATCCCCAAAAGTTTCCTCAAGCTCCTTTTCAGTCAACCCCAACACCATCCTCAGTCCTTAGAAGCCATTGATCTGATATCTATCCTTATATATTACCTTTTCCAAATTATTGTATTAACAGAATCATGTAATACTAGCCTTTTGTATCTGGATCTTCATAAAATATTACACTTTTGAGATTCATCCATGTTGTTGTATGGACCAGTAGTTTGTTCCTTTTTATTGCTGATTGGTATTCCATTTTATGGATGTCCCACAATCTCTTTAGCTGTTCATCAGTTGAAGGACACGGTATAGTTTCCAGGATGGAAAATTATCAATAAAGTTTCTGTGAACATTTACAAACATAACCATATATGTGGACATATATTTTTATATCTCTAGGCATAGGATAGTGGGGTCATATGACAAGTATATTTTTAACGGTGTAGGAATCAGCCAAACTACCTTCTCGTGTGGCTGTACTATTTAAATTCTCACCAAGGATATATAAGATTTCCAGTTGCTTTGCATCCTTGGTAATACTTGGTATTTCCAGGTTGGGTTTTTGTTTTATTTATTTTACAGACATTTCTGTATGCACATAATAATATTCCATTGTGATTTATTTTTATTTTTTATTTATTTATTCATGAGAGTCAGAGAGAGAGAGAGAGAGAGAGGCAGAGGGAGAAGCAGGCTCCCCGCCTAGCAGGGAGCCCGATGTGGGACTCGATCCCAGGACCCTGGGATCATGACCTGAGCCGAAGGCAGACGCTTAACCATCTGAGCCACCCAGGCGCCCTATTCCATTGTGATTTTAACTTGCAATTTCCACATGACTAATGCTTTGAACATCTTTTCTTTTAATTACCATCTATACATCTTCTTTGGTGAAGTATCTATTCAAACATTTTCTCCATTTTAAAAATTGGATTGTTTATTTTCATAAAACTGAATTGCAGGAATTTTTATGTAATCTGGTTGCAAATCCTTTATCAGATGTTTTGCAAATATTTTCTTCTAATGTGCCTTTTCATTTTCTCAGAGATATCTTTGTACTCATTATTATTTTTAATTAGGATAAAATACTTACACAATTTTCTATTTTGATAATTTTAAGTGTACATTTCAGTGGCATTAAGTACATTCACATTGTTGTGTGACCATCACCACTATATATCTCCGGAAATTTTTATACCTTGAAAAATTGAAACTCTATACCCATCAAATACAACTCACCATTTCCTGTTCCTCCCCAGCCCCTAGCAACTATCACTCTACTTTCTGTCTCTAAGAATTTGACAACTCTAGGTACCTCATATAAGAGGAATCATACAGTATTTGTTCCTTTGTGATTAACTTTATTCATCTAGCTTAATGTCCTCAAGGTTCATCTATGTTGTATCATGTGTCAGAATTTCCCTCCTTTTTAAGGCTGAAAAATCTCCCATTGTATGTATATGCTACATTTTATTTACTCATTCATCCAGAGATAGACATCTGATAGACATCCATAGATAAACATTCTACCTTTGGCTGTTATGAATAATGCTGCCATGAATATAGTTGTACAATACCCATCACGTCCCTGTTTTCAATTCTTTTGGATATGTACCCACAGTGGAATTACTAGATCGTATTTTTAATATTTTCAGGAAATGCCATACTATTTCTCATGGCAGATACACCATTTTATAATCTAACCAATAGCGCACCAGGGTTCTAGTTTCTCTACAATCTTGCCAACACCAGTTATTTTCTGTTATTTTGATTGCAACCATCCTAAGAGGTGTGAAGAAGTATCTCATTGTACTTTTGAGTTGCATTTTCCTAATTATGAATGATTTTGAACATCCTTTAATGTGCTTATTGACTATATATCTTCTTTGAAGAAATGTCTATTTAAGCTCTGCTCACTTTTTGGATTAGGTTGTTTTTTTATTGTTGAGTTGGGGGAGTTCTATATATTCTAGATATTAACTCCTTATGAGAAATACAATTTGCAAATATTTCACCTATTCCATTGGTTGCCTTTTCACTCTATTGATTGTGTCCTTTGATGCACAGAAGTTTCAATTCTATATAGCTCAATTTATCTATTTTTTCTTTTGTTCCCTGTAATTTTGGTATCATATGAAAGAAATCCAATGTCATGAAGATTTTTCCTAAAATTTTATAGTTCCAGATTTACCATTTAGATCTTTGATCCATTTTGAGTTAATTCTTGTATATGATATAAAGTAAGGGTCCAACTCCATTCTTTTGCATGTGAATATTCAGTATTCCCAAAACTATTTGATTAAAAGAGTTCCCTTTCCCCATTAAGTGCTCATGATTTAATCATACATGCAAGGATTATTTCTGGCCTCTCTATTCTATTCCATTGGCCTGTAGGTCTGTCTTTATGCCAGTATCACTTTGTGTTGATTACTGCAGTTTTGTAGGAAGCTTGAAATCAGGAAGTACAAGACTTCCAACTTTGTGCTTTTTCTTTTTTTTTTTTCCAACTTTGTGCTTTTTCAACATTGTTTTGGTTGTTTGGGGTTTCTTGAGATTCTATATGAATATCAGAATGGACATTTCTATCTCTGCAAAAAACATCATGGGAATTTCAATAGGAATTACACTGAATGGGAAGATTGCTCTGTGTAGTATTGACATCTGTGTCATCTTATCTGAAAACACAGAATGTGTTTTCTTTTATTGGTGTCTTCTTTAATTTCTTTCAGCACTATTTTTAAGTATGTAAGTGTTTTTGCCTCTTTGGTTAAGTTTGTTCCTAAGTGGGTTTTTTTTTTTATTGTAAATGGGAATGTTTTCTTAATTTCCTCTTGTATTATTCATCGTTAGTGTATAGAAGTGCAATTGATTTCTGTGTGTTGATTAACTGATTTCTGTGTGTTGCTTTGTATCCTGCAACTTTGCTAATTTTTTATTAGTTCTAACTGTGTGTGTGTGTATTTATATACATATATGATCATATCATCTGTGAAGGTAGCTATTTTTACTTCTTCTTTTCTATTTTGGATGCCTTTTATTTTTTTTCTTCCCTAATTTCTCTACTCCCATGTTAAATAGAAGTGAAGTGAACATGCTTGTCTTGTTCCTGATCTTAGACAGAAAGTTTTCAGTCTTTCACAATGGAGTATAATGTTAGCTGTGAAATATGCATATATGGTCTTTATTTTGTTGAGATAGTTTCCTTCTATTCCTAGTTTATTAAATGTTTTATAATGAAAAGTTGTTGAATTTTGTCAATGCTTTTCTGAGATGATCATGTGCTTGAGTGTTTTTCTCTTCATACTGGTAATGTTATATATTACATTGATTGATTTTCATATGTTGAACCATCTTTGCGTTCCAGAAATAAATCCCACTTGGTCATGGCATGTAATTCTTTTAATATGCTGTTGAACACCTGTTTGCTAGTATTTTGTTGTTTTTTGTGGGGTTTTTTGGTATTAATATCCATCAGGAATATTTGTCTATAGCTTCCTTGTAGTGTCTTTGTTTGACTTTGGTATCAGATAATGTCCACATAGAATGAGTTTGTGTTTCCTCTTCTTTCATTTTTTGGAAGAATTTCAGAAAGAATGGTGTCAGGTCTTCTTTAAATGTTTTGCAGAATTCTCCAGTGAAGCCATCTGGTCCTGACCTTTTCTTTGTTTGGATATTTTTGATTACTAATTCAATCTCAATACTAGTTACATGTCTCCTCAGAATTTCTACTTCTTCATGATTCAGTCTTGGTAGACTGTGTTTTTCCTAGGAATCTGCCCATTTCATCTGATGTTATCCAACTTGTTAACACTAAGCAATGCATTTTAAAGTGCAGAAATATTTAATTTTGATAAAGTTCATTTTATTTCTTTTATGATTTGTGATTTTTTAGTGCCTAGATGAGAAAACTTTATCTAGTCAGATGTCACAAAGATATCTTCCTGGAAGTTTTTCTTGATGTTAGTTTTGTTCTTACATACAGGTTTATGAGCCTGTTCAAGTTAATTTTTGTATGTGGTATGAGGTAAAAGTAAAGGAATATTTTTTCTCACATAATGAATGTCTAATTTTTGAATCATTTGAAGAAAAGGAAATCCTTTCCCCATATTGGCACCTTTGTTTTAAGATTTTATTTTTTATGTGACAGAGAGAGAGAGTACAGGCAGGAGAGGGAGAAGCAGACTGCCCAAGGAGCAGGGAGGCCGATGCAGGACTTGATCCCAAGACCCTGGGATCATGACCTGAGCCAAAGGCAGACGCTTAAACCACTGATCCACCAGGTGCCCCATACAGGAACCTTTTTCACAAATAACTGGCCACATATTTATAAGCCTATTTTTCACTTTCTATTATGCTTCATTTCTTTATATGTCTATTCACTTTTGTCTTGATTACTACAGTTGTATTAATCGGTAATATAAGTCCTCCAACTTTGTTTTTTCTTTTCAAAATTATTTACCTCTTCTAGGTTATTTGCCTAGATTTTATAAGCAGCTTGTCAATTTCTACTTAAAATCTGCTGGATTTTTTAACTCATTTTGCATGTAATATATTGGTCAAGTAGGTTATTAATTTCCTAACAATATTAAACCTTTTGATATCTGAATATGGTATAATTCTTCCTTTATTTACGTCTTCTTTAATTCCATCAGCAAAGTTATATGGTTCTTAGTATACAATAACTAGCACATGTTTTGTTAGATTTATACAAATTTGATATTTTATAATACTATTTAAGTTTCCATTTTTATTTCAATTTTGTATTATTTTTATTTCAATCTCCAAATGTGTACTGTTAGAGCATTGTAATAGTGTCAATTTTTGTATATGACCTTGTATTGTGAAACCTTGATAAAAACAAATAAGAGTTTTAATAAATGTTGAAGATTCCATGGTACATTTTTTTTGAGATATAATTGACATATAATATTGTGTAAGTTTTTAAAAAAAATATTGTGTAAGTTTAAGGTGTACAACATATTGAATTGGTATCATTGGACTTTATTTATTTATTTATTTTTTACTTTTTTACTTTTTTACTTTACTTTTTATTTTTTTTATTCTTTTTGTTTTATTGTGGTTTTATTTTTTTATTTATTTCGTGTGTGTGTGTGGTTTTTTTATTATGTTATGTTAATCACCATACATTACATCATTAGTTTTAGATGTAGTGTTCCATGATTCATTGTTTGTGTATAACACCCAGTGCTCCATGCAGTACATGCCCTCTTCAATACCTATCACTAGGCCAATCCATCCCCCCACCCCCTACCCTCTTGAACCATCAGTTTCTTTTTCAGAGTCCATAGTCTCTCATGGTTCATCTCCCCCTCTGAATCCCCCCTTCATTCTTCCCTTCCTGCTGCTATCTTCTTCTACTTCTTCTTCTTTTTTTTAACATATAATGTATTATTTGTTTCAGAGGTACAGGTCTCTGATTCAGAAGTCTTACACAATTCACAGCGCTGACCATAGCACATACCCTCCCCAATGTCTATCACCCAGCCATCCCATCCCTCCCACCCCCCACCACTCCAGCGACCCTCAGTTTGTTTCCTGAGATTAAGAATTCTTCATATCAGTGAGGTCATATGATACATGTCTTTCTCTGATTGACTTATTTCGCTCAGCATAAGACACTCCAGTTCTATCCATGTCGTTGCAAATGGCAAGATTTCATTCCTTTAATGGCTGCATAATATTCCATTGTGTATATATACAACTTCTTTATCCATTCATCTGTCGATGGACATCTTGGCTCTTTCCACACTTTGGCTATTGTGGACATTGCTGCTATAAACATTGGGGTGCACGTTCCCGTGCCCCTTCGGATAGCTACATTTGTATCTTTAGGGTAAATATCCAGTAGTGCAATCGCTGGGTAATAGGGTAGCTCTATTTTCAACTTTTTGAGGAACCTCCATACTGTTTTCCAGAGTGGCTGCACCAGCTTCCATTCCCACCAACGGTGTAGGAGGGTCCCTTTCTCCGCATCCCCGCCAACATCTGTCATTTCCTGACTTGTTAATTTTAGCCATTCTGACTTGTGTGAGGTGGTATCTCATTGAGGTTTTGATTTGGATTTCCCTGATGCTGACCAATGTTGAGCACTTTTTCATGTGTCTGGTGGTCATTTGGATGTCTTCTTTGGAAAAATGTCTGTTCATGTCTTCTGCCCATTTCTTGATTGGATCAGTTGTTCTTTGGGTGTTGAGTTTAAGAAGTTCTTTATAGATTTTGGATACTAGCCCTTTATCTGATATGTCATTTGCAAATATCTTCTACCATTCTGTCGGATGTCTTTTGGTTGTGCTGACTGTTTCTTTTGCTATGCAAAACTTTTTATCTTGATGAAGTCCCAATAGTTCAGTTTTGCCCTTGCTTCCCTTGCCTTTGGCGATGTTTCTAGGAAGAAGTGGCTGCAGCTGAGGTCGAAGAGGTTGCTGCCTGTGTTCTCCTTTAGGATTTTGATGGACTCCTGTCTCACATTTAGGTCTTTCATCCATTCTGAGTCTATTTTTGTATGTGGTGTAAGGAAATGGTCCAGTTTCATTCTTCTGCATGTGGCTGTCCAATTTCCCCAACACCATTTGTTGAAAAGACTGTCTTTTTTCTATTGGACATTCTTTCTTGCTTTGTCAAAGATTAGTTGACCCTAGAGTTGAGGGTCCATTTCTGGGCTCTCTATTCTGTTCCATTGATCTATGTGTCTGTTTTTGTGCCAGTACCATACTCTCTTGATGATTACAGCTTTGTAATAGAGCTTGAAGTCTGGAATTGTGATGCCACCAGCTTTGCTTTTCTTTTTCAACATTCCTCTGGCTATTCGGGGTCTTTTCTGGTTCCATACAAATTTTAGGATTATTTGTTCCATTTCCTTGAAAAAAGTGGATGGTATTTTGATAGGGATTGCATTGAATGTGTAGATTGCTCTAGGTAGCATTGACATCTTCACAATATTTGTTCTTCCAATCCATGAGCATGGGACATTTTTCCATTTCTTTGTGTCTTCCTCAATTTCTTTCATGAGGATTTTATAGTTTTCTGAACAGATTCTTTGCCTCTTTGGTTAGATTTATTCCTAGGTATCTTATGGTTTTGGGTGCCATTGTAATTGGGATTGACTCCTTAATTTCTCTTTCTTCTGTCTTGTTGTTGGTGTATAGGAATGCCACTGATTTCTGTGCATTGATTTTATATCCTGCCACTTTACTGAATTCCTGTATGAGTTCTAGCAGTTTTGGGGTGGAGTCTTTTGGGTTTTTCACATAAAGTATCATATCATCTGCAAAGAGTGAGAGTTTGACTTCTTTGCCAATTTGGATGCCTTTTATTTCTTTTTGTTGTCTGATTGCTGTGGCTAGGACTTCTAATACTATGTTGAATAGCAGTGGTGATAGTGGACATCCCTGCCATGTTCCTGACTTTAGGAGGAAAGCTCTGTTTTTCCCCATTGAGAATGATATTCGCTGTGGGTTTTTCATAGATGGCTTTTATGATATTGAGGTATGTACCCACTATCCCTATACTCTGAAGAGTTTTGATCAAGAAAGGATGCTATACTTTGTCAAATGCTTTTTCTGCATCTATTGAGAGGATCCTATGGTTCTTGTTCTTTCTTTTATTAATGTACTGTATCACATTGATTGATTTGCGGATGTTGAACCAACCTTGCAGCCGAGGGATAAATCCCACTTGGTCATGGTGAATAATCCCTTTAATGTACTGTTGGATCCTATTGGCTAGTATTTTGGTGAGAATTTTTGCATCCATATTCATCAATGATATTGGTCTGTAATTCTCCTTTTTGATGGGGTCTTTTTCTAGTTTTGGGATCAAGGTAATGCTGACCTCATAAAACGAGTTTGGAAGTTTTCCTTCCATTTCTATTTTTTGGAACAGTTTCAGAAGAATAGGTATTAATTCTTCTTTAAATGTTTGGTAGAATTCCCCTGGGAAGCCATCTGGCCCTGGGCTTTTGTTTTTTGGAAGATTTTTGATGACTGCTTCAATTTCCTTAGTGGTTATAGGTCTGTTCAGGTTTTCTATTTCTTCCTGGTTCAGTTTTGGTAGTTGATACATCTCTAGGAATGCATCCATTTCTTCCAGGTTATCTAATTTGCTGGCATAGAGTTGCTCATAATATGTTCTTATAATTATTTGTATTTCTTTGGTGTTGGTTGTGATCTCACCTCTTTCATGATTTTATTTATTTGGGTCCTTTCTCTTTTTTTTTTTTGATAAGTCTGGCGAGGGGTTTATCAATCTTGTTAATTCTTTCAAAGAAGCAGCTCCTAGTTTTGTTGATCTGTTCTACTGTTCTTTTGGTTTCTATTTCATTGATTTCTGCTCTGATCTTTATTATTTCTCTTCTCCTGCTGGGTTTAGGCTTTATTTGCTGTTTTTTCTCCAGCTCCTTTAGGCGTAGGGTTAGGTTGTGTATTGGAGACCTTTCTTGTTTCTTGAGAAAGGCTTGTATTGCTATACTCTTAGGACTGCCTTTGCTGCATCCCAAAGATTTTGAACAGTTGTGTTTTCATTTTCATTTGTTTCCATGAATTTTTTTTAATTCTTCTTTAATTTCCTGGTTGACCCATTCATTCTTTAGTAGGATGCTCCTTAGCCTCCATGTATTTGAGTTCTTTCCAACTTTCCTCTTGTGATTGAGTTCTAGTTTCAAAGCACTGTGGTCTGAAAATATGCAGGGAATGATGCCAATCTTTTGGTACCAGTTGAGACCTGATTTGTGACCTAGGATATGATCTATTCTGGAGAATGTTCCATGGGCACTAGAGAAGAATGTGTATTCTGTTGCTTTGGGATGGAATGTTCTGAATATATCTGTGAAGTCCATTTGGTCCAGTGTGTCATTTAACGTCTTTATTTCCTTGTTGATCTTTTGCTTAGATGATCTGTCCATTTCAGTGAGGAGGCTGTTAAAGTCCCCCACTATTATTGTATTGTTGTCGATGTGTTTCTTTGCTTTTGTTATTAACTGCCTTATATAATTGGCTGCTCCCATGTTGGGGCATAAATATTTACAATTGTTAGATCTTCTTTTTGGATAGACCCTTTAAGTAGGATATAGTGTCCTTCCTCATCCCTTATTACAGTCTTTGGTTTAAAATCTAATTTGTCTGATATAAGGATTGGCACCCCAGCTTTTTTTGGTGTCCATTAGCATGGTAAATGGTTTTCCACCCCCTCACTTTCAATCTGGGGGTGTCTTTGGTTCTAAAATGAGTCTCTTGCAGACAGCATATCAATGGGTCTTGTTTTTTTTATCCAATCTGATAGCCTGTGTCTTTTGATTGGGGCATTTAGCCCATTTACATTCAGGGTAACTATTGAAAGATATGAATTTAGTGCCACTGTATTGCCTGTAAGGTGACTGTTACTGTATATTGTCTGTGTTCCTTTCTGGTCTATGTTACTTTTAGGCTCTCTCTTTGCGTAGAGGACCCCTTTCAATATTTCTTGTAGGGCTGGTTTCGTGTTTGCAAATTCCTTTAGTTTTTGTTTGTTCTGGAAGCTTTTTATCTCTCCTTCTATTTTCAATGACAGCCTAGCTGGATATAGCATTCTTGGCTGCATATATTTCTCATTTAGTGCTCCAAATATATCATGCCAGTCTTTTCTGGTCTGCCAGGTCTCTGTGGATAGGTCTGTTGCCAATCTAATGTTTCTACCATTGTAGGTTACAGATCTCTTGTCCCGAGCTGCTTTCAGGATTTTCTCTTTGTCTCTGAGACTCATAAGTTTTACTATTAGATGTCGGGGTGTTGAGCTATTTTTATTGATTTTGAGGGGGGTTCTCTCTGCCTCCTGGATTTTGATGACTGTTTCCTTCCCCAAATTAGGGAATTTCTCTGCTATAATTTGCTCCAATATACCTTCTGCCCCTCTCTCTCTTTCTTCTTCTTCTGGGATCCCAATTATTCTAATGTTGTTTTGTCTTATGGTATCGCTTATCTCTCGAATTCTGCCCTTGTGATCCAGTAGTTGTTTATCTCTCTTTTTCTCAGCTTCTTTATTTTCCATCATTTGGTCTTCTATATCACTAATTTCTCCTCTGCCTCATATATCCTAGCAGTTAGAGCCTCCATTTTTTATTGCACCTCATTAATAGCCTTTTTGATTTTGACTTGGTTAGATTTTAGTGCTTTTATTTCTCCAGAAAGGGTTTCTCTAATATCTTTCATGCTTTTTCCAAGCTCAGCTAGTATCTTTAAAATCATCATTATGAACTCTAGTTCTGACATCTTACTAATGTCTGCATTGATTAGGTCCCTGGCAGTCAGTACTGCCTCTTGTTCTTCTTTTTGAGGTGATTTTTTCCATCTTGTCATTTTGTCCAGAGAAGAATAAATGAATGAGAGAACAAAGTGCTAACAGGGTAACAACGTCACCAGAAAAATATACACTAAACAAATCAGAGGAGACCTGAAACTGGGGGAAAAGAAAGGGAAAGAAAGAAAAAAGAAAAGATAAACACAAACAAATAAACAAAAAAAAAAAACAGAATATGATCAAATATGATCAGGCTGGTACATAGATCTGTGCCACACACTAGATTTTGGGTGTATTTTGGTCTGTTAGAAGAAAATGTCTCCCAAAATTTTAAAGAAAGAAAAACTTATATATGTACAAAAATAAGGGTTAATACGATGAAGGGATGGAATATGACTGTATAGATGAAAATTATAAAAGATTTTATAAAAGGAATTGCTAAAATAAGAAGTTGGTTAAAAAAATAAAGAAGAGGATTTTAAAAAAAAGCAGGGGAGAGAACGTGATCAGGCAGGAGACCAGAACAAAGCCATACACTAGAGATTTAGGGTGTATTTTGGTCTGTTAGAAGAAACTGTATCCCAAAATTATTAATGAGAGAAAACTTATATATATATATATACCAAAAATAAGGTTAACTACTATGAAGGGATAGAATATGACTCTAAAAATGAAAAGTAAAAAAATATTTATTAAAAAAGGGATTGATAAGATGTTGGTTGAAAAAGGGAAAAAGAAAAATTCAAAAAAAAAAAAAAAGAAAGTTAAAAAAAATTAACTTTGAAAGACTAAAGAATCATGGGGAAAAAGCCATGAATTCCACGTGCAGTATTCCCCTAGCGCTGGAGTTTTGCCGTTCTCATTGATCAGTAAACTTGGTCTTGGCTGGCTGTTCTTGCTGATCTTCTGGGGGAGTGGCCTGTTGCTGTGGTTCCCAAATGTCTTTGCCGGAGGTGGAATTGCCCCACCCTTGCCGGTCCGGGCTAAGTAATCTGCTCGGGTTTGCTCTCGGGAGCTTTTGTTCCCTGCAAGCTTTCCATACAGCTTTGGAGGCTGAGAGTGAAAATGGCGGCCTCCCAATCTCCGCCCCAGAGGAGCTGAGAACCCGGGGCCCCACTCCTCAGTGACACCCCAGAGAAAAGCAGTTAATCACTCCTGTTTCCCTGGTCTTGGCTGCACTCCGTGCTCACCCGGCCTGTGACCGAGCATCTCTATCTCTGGCACCCGACCCCGTGTGGAGTCCCCAAACCCAACAGATCCCTGCGGTTCACTCCCACGCTGCTCCTCCCGGGGGAGGAAGGGGAGTCTCCCTGGATCTGCCACTTGTTGGGTCCCTGCTGGAGGAGCAGTTGCCCCACTGTGCCGCGGATCACGGTTTATGGCAACCCCGAGCTGAGAGCCCGCGCCTGGGCTCCGTCTCTGCAGCCGGCTTCCCCGCTCCGATACCTGGGAGCTCTGCCACACTCAGGCACCCCCGGTCTTCCTGTGACCCCGAGGGTCCTGAGACCACACTGTCCCACGAGGGTTCCACCCCCCGCTTAGCCACTGGAGCGACATCCCTCAGCAGAGTCGACTTCTAAAAGTTCCGATTTTGTGCTCTGCTGCTCTATCACTTGCCAGAAGCAGCTGACAGAGGCCCCCTCCCCCGCCATCTATCTTCCTGAATATCGCCTCGGATTCACTTCTCTGCACGTCCTACCTTCCAGAAAGTGGTCGCTTTTCTGTTCAGACAGTTGCTGCTATTCTTTTCTTCGATCTCCTGTTGAGTTCGTAGGTGTTCAGAATGGTTTGATAGCTATCTAGCTGAATTCCTGGGACCAGATGAAATTTAGGTCTCCTACTCCTCTGCCGTCTTGCTCCAAATGTACTTTTTATTTTTTAAATTTTCTTTCATGGTATATTTTTAAAGGCAATTGTGTTGACTTCAAATAAAGATAGTTTTATTTCTTTCTTTCCAGTAATAATGCCTCATTTCTTTTTCTTGTCAAACTTCACTGGTTAGAACCTCCAGTGCAACATCGAACAGAAATATTGAAATCATGCTTGCCTTAATCCCGATCCTGAAGAGAAACCGTTCAATCTTTTCCCATTGTGTAATTTATTTGCTGTAGTTTTTCATTGATGTCCATTAGGAAGTTGAGGGAGTTCTTTTCTACTTCTCTTTTTTTAAGATTTTATTTATTTATGTGATGGAGAGAGAGAGCACAAGCAGGGGGAGTGGCAGGCAGAGGGAGAGGGAGAAACAGACTCCCTGCTGAGCAGGGAGCCTGATTTGGGGCTCAATCCCAGAACCCTGGGATCATGACTTAAGCCAAAGTCGATGTGTTTAACTTACAGAACTACCCAGGCATCCCTATTCTTTTCTATTTTTACTCTTTCTTTCTTTTAAATCATGAGTAGATTTTATTTATTTATTTATTTATTTTTATTTATTTATTTATTTGAAAGAGAGAGAGGTGGGAGGGAGTTGGGGAGGGGCAGATGGAGAGAGAGAGAGAATCTTATTCAGGCTTCATGCCCATCTAGGAGCCCGATGTGGGGCTCAATCTCACAACACTAAGATCATGACCTGAGCCAAAATCAAGAGTTGGATGCTTAAATGACTGAGCCACCCAGGTGTCCCATAAGTAATGAACAGATTTTAAATATTGCCAAATGATTTTCTAAAGATATTGAGATGAATATATGAATCTGTTATTTTAGCCTCTTGTTATGAGAAATGTATATTTTATTTTTTTATTTTTTATTTTATTTTTTATTTTTTCTCTCTTTTTTTTATTATGTTATGTTAATTACCAGACATTACATCATTAGTTTTTGATGTAGTGTTCCATAATTCATTGTTTGTGTATAACACCCAGTGCTCCATGCAGTACATGCCCTCTTTAATACCCATCACCAGGCTAACCCATCCCCCCACCCCCCTTCCCTCTAGAACCCTCAGTTTGTTTCTCAGAGTCCATAGTCTCTCATGGTTCGTCTCCCCCTCTGATCCCCCCCTTCATTTTTCCCTTCCTGCTATCCTTATAGCAGCAATGTCCACAACAGCCAAACTATGGAAAGAGCCAAGATGTCCATCGACAGATGAATGGATAAAGAAGATGTGGTATATATACACAATGGAATATTATGCAGCCATCAAAAGGAATGAAATCTTGTCATTTGCAATGACGTGGATGGAACTGGAGGGTATTATGCTGAGCGAAATAAGTCAATCAGAGAAAGACATGTATCATATGACCTCACTGATATGAGGAATCCTTAATCTCAGGAAATAAACTGAGGGTTGCTGGAGTGGTGGGGGGTGGGAGGGATGCGGTGGCTGGGTGATAGACATTGGGGAGGGTATGTGCTATGGTGAGGGCTGTGAATTGTGTAAGACTGTTAAATCAGAGACCTGTACCTCTGAAATAAATAATACATTATATGTTAAAAAAAAAAAAAGAAGATATGAGAAATTATATTGATTGATTTTTATGTATTGAGTGAAATTAGCATTTCTGGGAAAAATACAATTTAGACATAATGAACTGTCTTTTTTTTATATGTTTCTGGATTTGTTTTACTAGTACTTTTCTAAGGACTTTAGAGCAGTCCCTGCCTTGTAATAGTGCAGATTCGGCTCCTTGCCCAGTGGAAGCAGTCCCCTGCCTCATATTAATGCAGATTCTCAGCCCAAGCAGATTTTCTGTACCTCCCCTGAGGCAGAGACCTTTGCTTTTACTCCCACCAACTAGAAGCCAAGGATCTTTATTTGGGGCATGAGGATTGACTGATTTCTTGACTCTCTTACAGCAGCTTAATGCTTTTCTTTGTATGACAGAAGGATCTAAATGTGTGCAAATTCATATCTATGACTTACCCTGGATGCAGCTCTCCCCAGTCTCCTACTCTGCCCTAATCTTTCCTATGAACTACCAGTGGAGGCCAGTGTAAAAGAGCCTGGAAATGGGTGCCAATTCAACCTTGTCCTGGAATCTTCCAGTGCCCCTATTCTGTCACACTAGACCATCTTTGATATTTAAGGATTAATTAATCATTTTAGATATTTTGTTCCAACTCGCTTATAAAGCAGTCACCTTCTTTTCCTATCTCTGCCAAAGATTAAAGAGTTCATTTGTTCCAAGTCTCTTTAGAGGGGCTTGTCACCTTTTGGAGTTCAATATTTTTGGTTACCTTACAACCTCAAAAAGTAGAATAATTTTGTAGGTTACTTGTCCTTTCTCTTTGGCAGATAATGAGTAATAGTATCTTGTAGCTTTCTATACCATGCTTAGAAATACAGCCCCCTTCTTTTTAATGTCATAAAACAGTATAAACTGAAAATTATCCAAATCGTAGTTGATTTGCACTTCAGACTCAAACATATCCTTGGAGTTAGCAGGTAATCAAGGGTAGGCAGAAACATAATTTTCTGGCTTCGTCATTCTGATTCATTCAGTATTCAGGGTTATTTTCTCCCCTCTTCTCAGCCTTGTTCTTTCAAAACTGATCTCATCCAAAAATAAACTTGAGATAGAGATAATCTAGAAATTATATTTTTGTTTGCCCTCTCTGCCTAATTCTAATTATTTCCCTGATAGAAGATATACAATAGTGCACTATTAGATTATAACTCAAATACAGGCTAGTGAAATGGGAAGTTAGCTCCATATGTTAACTTAGAACAGGAAAACAATTGAGTTGAAAATAATCTAAATAATTTTGGGGCCCTTTATTTTCTTATTAGGAAGAACATCAGAAATAGCACTAAAAGTTTAGTATAAGATTAGTAGTTAAATAATTTACTACATTTTAGAAACATGAGTGCATGTTTCAATATAAAATTAAAATTACTACATACATAGATCCATTTGACTTTTTTGTGCCTCAGGGTTTTCAATTGCTTTAACACTATTATGATTCACTCACTTGCTCTAACTAAATTCAAGCACATATAGTATAAACATCCTCTGGACAGCTAATTTAATAAGGAATTTGACATATCTTAAGACAGAACATAACTATGAGGATATCACTTGACTTAATGAGAACATTATATATACTTAGATATAGATATAGCACCCATTGACCTTATCATAGAAAATTAACAACAAATCATAGGGATATTAAGGCAAAGAGTTGATTAGATGTAAAGGATTAAAATGAAAAATCTTGATTTTCCTTTATCATATTCTAAATTAATTGATTTATTTTACTATCTGGACTCATCTCTCTCCTTAAACCCCAAAGTGGAACAAAAGTCACAATTGATTTAATTTTACTCTTTGAGTCTGTTTTTTATTCAACAATGAGCTCTTGAGCGTCTATCTTATGTGAGTCAGCACTCTGTTGGATATTAGGGATTTAACTGTGGATGAGGCAGTGTCATACCTGACTCCCAGACTTAACTTATATTTGTAGACATAAATACATAATTATTATAAGCTTAGATGGTTATTAAGTCAGAAGAAGTGGAACAGATTTTGCAGGTGACAACATTGTAATTCAATTTAGTCTAGGGATTTTGGAAAAATCCTATTAACATTTGATAAGTTTCACTCTTGGTCTTCTGAATGTTTATAACAAGGCATATCACATGGTAAACACACAAAAAAAATTTATAGAATGCGTATGCAATGCCACGGATTTTGTGGAAGTCAATTTACCTAAAAGTTCTGTTCAGTCACTAAATAGGATGGTTTTGCTGTAACAATGTATCTTTGCTCAGTAAATACTACCTAGTGTTCTAGACTGTAGAACAAGTCAAATGAAGATTCTCTTTAATCAAATTTCCCAGTATAAATTTGAGGTACAGGGGCCACTGGGAATCTTGCAAAGCATGCATAGAGACTGAAATGTTTCAGAGTAAGTACTTCTGAAATCTGCTCTCTCTTTCAGCAAGAGTCTTATTAAAAACAACAACAAACAAAATTACTCTGAATCAGAAGGTAATCATTTATGTGTCATAGGAAAGTCATGGTGTCTGTAACTATAGCATATAACGCACTAGAGGAACCCAAAATATGATAGCAATAGTAAATATGATAGCAATGTGTTTCTATGAAACACATAGGTCATTTAGGAAAATAATTTTCAAAATATGGTCCATAAGTCACTGACAGCCTTAGAAGTCATATTGTGAGGTTCTCAGGCTTATCATGTTCAGAAGAAAAAAATCAATAATTGTTTTTGTTTATATACATTTCATATATTTGAAGAGCAAGATTGGTTTTCATTTTCATAAAAACTTCCATATTTTCAAACAATTACTTTATTCATAAGTATGTCTCCTGAATTAGTGGCCTCAACTAATATTCAAGTAATAGGAAAAAATCTTTTACTTAACATTTCATTTGTATGTTGTAGTTTTAAATTTGCATATTTGGTTATTCTAATCATGCTTCATTGTATCTGCAATTCATTAAAATAGATCAACAATTCAAAAGTGGTTCATTAAGGCAAATAGTAATTAAATTCATAAATATCTGAAAATTGAATTTTATTAGAAAGCTGATCAATTTGTTTCTCATTTCCTTTAAAGCCAATATATCACCAATTGCAAATTTATGCAACAGGGACAGAAAGTCATAGAAGATTTTGCAGTGTTTTAAATAAAGTATAGGGACCTCTCCAACAAGTTAAATTCATTTTGGAAAATAGGAAACAAGTGAAGAATTCCATAGAATTGATTAAATTTACTTCTCAAGACAGGAAAAATCACACAACTAGAAAGATGTCATCTAACATTAGATACTATTTATCAATGAGATGTGAAAATTCACTCTGAGAAAGCAAACCAAACCATCATTTAAAAAATCAGATTATTATATTGGACACTGCATGCTATCAATGTATTTTAATAGAGATCACCAATTAAATTCAACTGTTTGTTTTGGCAATTTGCTTTGTAATGGGACAAATGTTCTGCTGTTTAGTACGTGTGTGAGTATAAGGGTGCAGGTACATTTTGTGCTGTGTATCCCAGATAACCATGCTACGGGAGAAATAATAACTCATGTTAGAGTTACTCTCTGAGCTGCTACACAGATTGGAAAAGATTGTGTGTATCCCAGATAACCATGCTACAGGAGAAATAATAATTCATGTTAGAGTTACTCTCTGAGCTGCTACACAGATTGGAAAAGATTGTGTTGGGTTCATAACTGAAGGAAAAGCAGCTCTGCACATACCTTAACATCAGTTCATATTTTTTGGTTTATTTTTAAATAATTTATTGAGGCAGAATTCATACAACGTAGTCACAATAGTGCTATTGTTTCTATCAAATCCTGTTTATAATGCCCCCAGTTTTTCTTCACAATTTGTACTTTGCTCAATCTTCACATTCCTAACCAAGGGCACCATTATTTTGAATTAAAATACTATAATTTGTCATAACTAAAAACTTTATGCATCAGATCTATTCACCAGAAAACAGTCAAAATTATTATTTTTATAACACAACTCTGACTTTTTTCTTTTTTTTAAATTTTTTAAATTTTTTTACTATGTTATGTTAATCACCATACATCATTAATTTTTGATGTAGTGTTCCATGATTCATTGTTTGCGTATAACACCCAGTGCTCCATGCAGAATGTGCCCTCTTTAATACCCATCACCAGGCTAACCCATCCCCCCCACCCCCCTCCCCTCTAGAACCCTCAGTTTGTTTTTCAGAGTCTATCATCTCTCATGGTTCGTCTCCCCCTCCGATTCCCCCCCTTCATTCTTCCCCTCCTGCTATCTTCTTCTTCTTCTTTTTTTTTTTTTAACATATACTGTATTATTTGTTTCAGAGGTACAGATCTGTGATTCAACAGTCTTACACAATTCACAGCACTCACCATAGCACATACCCTCCCCAATGTCTATCACCCAGCCACCCCATCCCTCCCACCCCCCACCACTCCAGCACCCTCAGTTTGTTTCCTGAGATTAAGAATTCCCCGTATCAATGAGGTCATATGATACATGTCTTTCTCTGATTGACTTATTTCACTCAGCATAACACTCCAGTTCTATCCACGTCATTGCAAATGGCAAGATTTCATTCTTTTTGATGGCTGCATAATATTCCATTGTATATGACTTTTTCTTTCAAACCATAATGTTGCCCTTGCTCCTAGGATGAAAGTACAACATTCTCAACCTAGCCTTACTCTTTATTTCAAGCTCTTTGTTGCTCCAGTTTATTAAAGTCAAGCTACACTGGGCTTATTGCACTTTTAAAAATTGCCAAGCTCTTCCTGGTTTCACCAGAACTACTTTATATATAGTCATGCAAGTTAGTATACTGCATAACTCTGGTAAGAGTATCATATAAATAGAACTTTCTTAGCCAATACCTGCCCCCTCACACTGGAGCTGTGTATGTGAAGGTCATGACCTACCATAAGTTATATTCTGTGCTTGGTATTTCCAGGCATTCTTCTCCCTTTACTAAACTATCTCCACTCACTCTTTAATACTCAGTTTAAGTGTGATAAACTCAAATGCTTAATAAAATTTTTTGAAAGAATGAACCATCATGTACGTATAGTTTTTCAATTAATAAAACTCTTGAAACAGGCACAATTTAATTAGCTCTTCTCAGCAATCCTATGTGATTGGCTACAATTTTACTCTAATGTATATACAAGAAATTGAAGTTAAATAAGTTTATAATGTTCCACATCACTGGCAGTGGTTAGCCAAAGCTTTCTGTTTTCCGTTCACTTCATATGTTGTAAGAATTGTCTTCTACAGAATCATGCAATAGTATTGAGAACACCAATTTCTACATGGCCTCAATTCACGTGGAATTAACATCAAAGTCAAATGTCATTACCAGTTGTAAGAGTGTAATTTATTTTGAGTTTCTAATAGTTAATGGACTATTTAAATATAAAATACTGATGTAAAAAAATTCAAATCTGAAAATATATGACCGTTAAAGAAAATTGAATCTCTTTTTATAAATTTGTTCTATCAGTGATTAAACCACTAGATCTACTGTTTTCAGCAAAATTGAGTTTGCCACCTTATATTTAGGTTATTGTTTTGGGGGAATTTGCACTGTGATATACGAAAAGAATTCAAGGAGTCATAGTGTGTGCCAGTCACCCAACTTTCATGTTTACAATTCATTTAGAGAGATTAGTCTTTGTATAAAATCTCTATATCAACATAGCAATACTGTCATGTTAATCATGGATCTTAATACAAGCTTCCTGAAGTTGTTCTCTCTGTGACTAAGCTTTCTATTGTGATTTCCTTCCTGAAACAACCACATTTCTAATTGATTCCGCTATTCATATCACTGCTGACTCCTCATCTCTTCATTATGAACATTAAAAATAAAAATAAAAATGCCGTCAGATTGCTTGTCACTTATTTTAGTTCTGTCAGGAACAAATGCTTTATTTTGATGTAACAATATAAAGTATCTGTGGTAAAGTACTTACAACCAAAATGCAGTGGCTTAGCATAAAGTTTTTAGATATTTAATCAAACATCTAGATAAAAAATATACTCACTGGCTGCCAGAGACAAGATTCTGATTGCCTATCTTTGAGGAAATGGAATGTTTGAGAAAATTATTTGGTGTGTTCCACTATTGTACCTGTCACACACTTTTAATTAAAAATGTATTGATGCATGACTAAACTGTGCTTGGTGAAAAACAGACCCATTTTATTTCAATTGCAGTAACGTACACATAGCCCAATGGAGTAAGCCTGTGCAATTATAACACAAAGACAGATCCAGTGAAGTAAGCCTCTAGCACCTCGGTCTCAAAGCAGATGTAGATGTGGGGCGCCAAATATCACAGGTCAGTGTGGACTCAATCAGCACAAATGAATTTACTGATCTAGTCTAAATACCTATAATGAAGACATTTCCCTATTCTACAGCAAATTAAATATGTGGAGAAATAAATGCTGAATAATGATTAACTTTCCTTCTGTTTCCCACAGTACTGCATGTCAGAATTCACTAAATTCATCCACTCTGACTATACATATGTCAGTGGCTGAAATGAAAAGCAACGTTTGCATATTTCAAGTAATGGTGGATACACATTATTATGAGTTTGGAAATTGGAGCTAAAAGATCTTTTTTATGCTAACTATTTTTTTTTTTTTTTTTTAGTAATTTCACTCATAAAAACATATCCAGCAACACAATCAAGCCCAGGAAATGGAAATCAGAGTCCAATGTTAGAAGGATTAACCTTTATTGACTATTTCTGAGTCACAAAGGGTAAGGTGCTTTAGAAATCTCTGAAACCTTAACCCAGAAAGGAAAAGCATAAGTAATAAATTATTCCAGTGGGTAGTGTTTTTTTTTTTTAATTCCTAAAGTAGACCAATGAATAGATCTAAAAGCTGCATTTAATAATGCTGTAACACAATTAATTAAACCAATGATCACTAATTGATATTTTTTTAATAATTTTCTATGAGAACTCACTATGCACTACACTAAACACTGAGAAAGGAGGAAAACACTTAATTTTGTTCTTTGTAGGAGAAGCTTCACATTAGGTGCTTCTATGTACAGGAGGTCCTGAGGATACTCTTGAGAAGTAGGAATTGTTTTAAAGATGGAGCAACTGCCATTCTGATAAAAAAAGCTGAATTTTTCTTTTTTTTTTTTTTTTAAGATTTTATTTATTTATTTGACCAAGAGAGACATAGCGAGAGACGGAACACAAGCAGGGGGTGTGGGAGAGGGAGAAGCAGGTTTCCCGCTGAGCAGGGAGCCCGATGCGGGTCTCGATCCCAGGACCCCGGGATCATGACCTGAGCCGAAGGCAGACGTTTAACGACTGAGCCACCCAGGCGCCCCAAGCTGAATTTTTCAACACTAGTGAGTGACAGTTTCAAACTTCTTATCCTCTGACAGCAAAATCTGGTTCCTGTCTACACCACTGTGGTTAATTAATTGTTCCTACATTCAAGTAACTTAGCAGTCAAAAGGGGGAGTTGTTTTTGAGAAGGCCCACTAACATGTGATCCTAAAAACTCTGTGTGTTTGCATACTTCCTCTTATTTTGTTATCTTAATGTTTTAGAGGTTAACATTGCAATCTTCATTTTATAATAACGAATCAGGCTAAAAGAGGTTATCTTTGTCATCCAAACTTACTAGTATATGAGAGGCTTAAATTTCAAATTCAAGTCTCATTCTCAAACCCCTGTTCCTTCTGGAATTAGTGTACAGGAATGGCATAAGGGGGAGGTAAATATAAGCATACTACTATTTGGATTTAGGGAGGTGAAATTTTTATCGAGTTATCTAGACTTGAGCAAATGATCAAATGATTTTAGGTGGGAGAATATCCATTGACATCTCACTATAAAGAACCAGGGGTAATTATAGACATATATCTAGATATATATGTTATCTATGTCTATATATAAGGAATAAGGGGTAATTATAGACATATATCTGGAAGCAACATAAAAGTTGATTCCAAAGTGGAGAGTACTGACATGGGTTAATGGAGTAAAAACTTCTGATGGCCAGAGAAACTGTGAAGTGAAGTAAAAGCTGAGGTGGGGGTGGTTGTTAGGGAGCTAGAATTGATTGGACACTTCTGATACCCATTTAATGGCTATCAATGTTTCAACCCTCGGTAAAAAGATATTGAGAGGAAATACGGCACTGAGAAGAAAAAGTAGGAATGGGAGAATAAAATAGAAGACATCAATTTTGAGCATAAGGAATTTGATTCCTTATCGGCAGTGTAGGATTTGAATAATGAAAGAGAGGTCAGAGCTTGATACAATGATTGATGAGCCATTTGTATAAATGTGAGAGTTCAAGCTTGATAAGAAATGGGGAAGATAGGCACAGACTCAGCTTTGGGGAATATCTCTTTCTATGGGAGGAAGAGGAGTTATATGAGTGGTCATGAAATTTGGACAACATCGAGATGAGAAAGTTTCGTTTCAAACAAGCAGTGATAGAGCCCTCAACTTATACCATGCTGTATTCTTTTCTTTTTCTTTTTTTTTTTTAATTAAAATATGATGTGTTATTTGTTTCAGGGGTACAGGTCTGTGATTCATCAGTCTTACACAATTCACAGCGCTCATCATAGCACATACCCTCCCCTATGTCCATCACGCAGCCACCCCGTCCCTCCCACCCCCCTCCACTCCAGCAACCATGCTGTATTCTTATCTCTAGGAACCAGGAATTACAAGAGAGCTTCTATATTCTTTCTCATAAAAAAACCACATAGGTTGATGGCTGTGAGAAAATATATAACTTGGTAGAATATTGTAACACAAACTTCTTGAAATGTTACATTTTTAAAAAAGATTCTAAGTAATCTCTACACCCAACATGAGGCTCGAACTCACAACTTTGGGATCAAGAGTTACGTGCTCTATTGACAGCCAGCCAGGCACCCTTAAATGCTGCAGTTTTGAAGGGAGCAATTGGAGGTGCCTCCATGTGCATACCCCTCAGACTTCCACCATGATATTTTCCCCTTATATCACACATACCTAATGTTCTCTCTATATTTCCTTCATTAAAATCATTCATTTATTCATTCACTTGCTCATACATTTGCTTATTAATTACCCATATACTTTCTGTAAAGTATATGCTAGATACTGTGTAGAATCATAAAAATTAAAGAGAGAAAACTCCTGTTCTCATGGAGAATAGATGAACTCTTTCTCGTAAATGTGTGCCATGGGAAAGCAGGATGGTAAATCCATAGTAATTTATAATCTAATGACATGCAAATGCTGCAGGAGACCCAAACCAAAGAAGCAATGATTTTGAAGATGTTGCAATATTTCTCATTCCTTTTCACTGTAGACTACATTGAAGCTCAACAGGGTCTTATTTTTCCTCTGATTCTGCCAAGCCTATTTCTTTAGCTTGGGTTCATTGTTTGACAGTGGAAATTTTATTTATTCATTCATTCACATGTAACATGCTACAATTTGCCCTCAAACTACATGCCCTGAAACTAAGATTCTGCTCACTTTATGGAAAACAAGATAAGAGAGTGAGGTTATTCCTTTGGTAATAGACTCCACTGAGTAGATCAAGCAGCCATTTCTTTATTCATTTCCCTGAACTCAGGGCTCCTGGAAGAATTAAAAGTTTAAAAAAAAAAAAAAAAGGAAAAAGAAAAAAAAATAGGCTTGCTTCTGAAAGTGTGTCCATGAATCTCTATATACTATAACATAAAAAAAGGTGTGAGTAAGCTTCCAAAACTGATACTATTGTGGTTATTGTACTCATTGGTTTTTGTTCCTTCCCTTAGAAACAATTACTTTGTAAGAGGTTTTATCAACAAATTACAAGTTCAAACTAACACCATCTGTAATCAGGCCCTTCATCTGGAGAATTAGGATCAGCATTGCTTTCTTAGAGTGCCAGTGGAGTTAGTGGATGCTGCTACCCCTTTGCAGAAGTGAATTGCCTCTTGAAGCACACGTGGAACCACTTTTGTTTGTAACTCCTGTGACCAATATTATTCATTTTCACTTATACAAATTATTCAGTAAAAGGAAAACAGCATGTTTGAATAGTGAATTTTCAGCGTAGTGTGCTGGAAGAGATTTATTGCTAGGAAGAGTTGAGTTCTAGGAATGCTGAGAGCCAGAGGGCGATGCAGATGCATGCAGAAGGATTCAATCACAGTTTCAGGTGCCTTCCTTCCCTACGCTCTTGATGACTGGGGCATCCCCATAGAAGCCGTCTGTTCAACATCTTGAGAGAACATGTGGCATTCAGAGGGACATGCTTAGGATATGAAGTGTTCTTGCACAGCCCCTTTCCTCCTTACGGTTTCATTCATTTCTCATTGCTACTGTTTCAGCAGGTTCACCTGGCCTCCCTGGCCAATTTTCAACATGTCAGCATTTTGAAAACATTCATAGATCTCTAAACCCACATATAGGTAGTTTTGTTCTAATGCAGATCCCAATGAATTCTTAAGCAGTTTCTCTAAAATTTTATGCAAATATCTAAAATAATCCAAAGAGTTGTTTAGCGTGTCTGTAATCAAATGTTCAGGTTGTGTTTCACTGAAAAAATTATTTAAAAATATGAAGAACCTTACATAGATTTGTGCACATCTGGTACATAATGATGGTAGGAAGCACGCCTCTTGAATTCTGCTTCCCAAATAAAGTTCCTTCCCAAAAGAAAGCTATTTCACCACCAAGATATTATATACCCAGGGTTGCTCCAGTGGAAAGCAAAAAGAAGGCTTTATTGGATACTTCATGTAAGAATCATGTATCAAAAGAACAGAAGACTTAGAGCAAATTCTAATTATGAATAAAAACTAGTTACACATGTACAGTGATAGCGTACATATACTGCAGTCGTTTTATATTTATACAATTGTAATAAAGAAATATGCATACTAATATACATTGTAAATAAACATATACAATTATGTCGTATTTAATTGCTATTAGGTTTATTGTCATATTTAAGTTCAACTTATTTAATCATATTCAGTGCTCATGAAACGTGTATTATAATTTTAAATATCTGCTGATTCATATTTCTTAGGACTAACTTTATTTCTATGTCATACAAAGCATGGCTTTTTGGCTAATTTCTCATGAATTCTTAAATTGTATTTATGGAATATTTATCCTGGCACTTTTCACTTATCTCTAACAGATCAAAAGACTGTGGCAATCCCTTGAGAAAATAATACATATTTTCACATTTCCTTTACTAAACAAAGTAAACGATTTCATTAAGTTAAAAAAAAAAAAGCTGTCAAATTTACCGATTAACTTATAAAATGTTTCTCCCCATTGTAGTTGGGTAGGTTAAAAACGAAATTCAACTGAGCCTATTTAAAGATCAAATTAGCTTTACTCAGCGATTCATGAATCAGGCAGCATCCCATCTAGGGAGTAGAAAGGCACTCCAAAGAAAAGAAGAAAATGGGAGACTTTTATAGGTAAAAGGGGGTGTCACAAGGAAAGAGAGAATTACCTCATCTTTCTTTGGGGGACAGCAGGGATCTATCAGATGGATTACTTCATCAGTGCTGGCCAGGTAATTCCAGACCGACTAGTTAAAGATCACAGTCTGGGGAGATGCTGAAACTACAATTAGGTTAGATATTAAGTCTTGGTTTACTGATGTAGAGCTTAGCACAAGTGACTCTATTTGAGACCTGTCTTTTTTCTTTAACAGGTATGAGTCACTAACCGTTTGAGACAGTTTTCTGATTACCCATTTGGAACAAACTCAAAAAATATAGTGTGAGCGATTTGTTATTGACTATCTGTAGTTGAAGGCAGTCTCTGTGTATGCATCTAATACTTTCCTCACTATATTTACCTATTACTTACTCAAGCAGTGGTGAATTGGAAGCATGGTCTTTTGATATGCTAATATAATTACTCTTTTCTTAGAGTATAAACATTACAAAGAGGCTATGAATATACATAGTCAGGATTTATCACCTACAAACAAGTACCAAATAGAGCTAAGCCTTGAATTTTTAACTTTCATGTGCCAAATCTTCAAACTCATGTATTAATTGTCAGGGCCCCACAGTTGCTGCCCCGTTAATGAGATCAAATTCTCCATGGTTCAAATCTTGCTCAAAATTGAAAAGCTTTAAAGTACTAACAGGTTTGGGCATATGTAAATGTGTTCTCCAGTTGTCAGCCTGTCTTTCAATCTTACTTCAAGAATAAGTCACTATTTCCACAAGCTTCTGTGACTTTCTTGTTTCTGTCACTTCTCACTTGTTACCCAGAAGAAATCCATCCTGCTGCAATGGGTAAAACATTCTTTATCTGTCTCAAAACAGCTTTCCCTATTATTTGCATTTTCAAACCTTTTTCTAAACACATCGTGCATCTACTCAGCTGTTTCCAAAAAGATGTGTGCTGGGGGACACCTTCATTGAACCAGCAATGGTAGCAGTAAATGTCTTGCTCCTCAGGGAATTTGCAAGTTCAAAATCTCATGGTATACATGGAGAGTTTAGATTATAATTTTTCAATATTCCTTCCTGTACATTTATCAAAAACAAATTTCATCTGCCACTGGGCTGCCCAATTCTCCAGTATGATTAGAGCCATCTGGAGCATCTCCCAAACCTCATTAGTTTTTAACTAACCAAAATAGTTTAGTGTTGTCAGAATATTTCACCGTCTCCCTGTTTATGTTGTCCTCTTCATCATTAGCAAATACACTGAAATACATAGGTCCTGACACCAAAAGCCACCACCCCATCTTTCAACCCCCACACGAAGGAATACCCATGTATTATCAATCACTGTTTTAATCCCTTAGTCACTTTTCCCGTAACCTATATATTCTGATTCATTACCCTGAGACCTCCTAAAGATTAGTAAAAACTGGACAATTGGTATGATGATAAAGAAGGAACATTTCATTTCCTGCTAACTTTTGCCAATCAGAAATCAGGAACTGAGAAAACGGTGGAAAGACAATGAGAAAATTTGGGAAATATTTACCAAATAATACTTCGCAGTGTTTCACAAAGTCAAGTCTTTTGTAATGCCAAACAGTGCAAGACAATGCATAATGCCCTTCTCACCTCTAAGAACAGCGGGGCCTTCCAATAAGATCTTTAAGCTTCTGCTGAGTTATGACTTTGACTTTGGTTCTGGATATAGATTAAATCATCTGACCTGTCTTTATATTTCTTTTCATATATTTGTGATAATGTTAGCCTAAGATATTATCATATTACCTATTAAGCTGTTATGAAACATGTAAACTATTAAATCCAATGTAATTAATAAATTGGGTCAAATTATAAAATTATTATTTATCAGACATTCTAATGTATATGATTTATTATATATAATAAATGCATATAATATCCTATATATAACCTAAATATATATATACCTAGATATGTATATCACTAACAAAATACCATAAAGGAGGAGATAATAATTAATTATTTAAATCACCACTTAATTTCACTGAACTCATTTTGAAGAGATAAAATTTCTGACTTAAACTGAGGGTTCTAGAGAGGAGGGGGGTAGGGGAGGGGTTAGCCTGGTGATGGGTATTAAAGAGGGCACTTACTGAATGGAGCACTGGGTGTTATACGCAAACAATGAATCATGGAACACTACATCAAAAACTAATGATGTAATGTATGGTGATTAACATAACATAATAAAATAAAAATAAATAAATAAATAAATAAATTACATAAATATTTTCGTCCTTTTCCTTCTCTAATTTATTTTAAAAAATAATAAATCGTTATGGTCTTCTATTGTGTTACAAAGTGCATTATTATTATATTATCATTTCTCTTAGATTATATTTTCTGTATTTTAAGAAACATATAAATTGAGTAATAACAGGAAAGTTCTGCAAGAACTGTGCCAATCCAAAACATATGTGTGTGTGTATAAAATATTCAACAGTAAGAGTTCATACATTTTGCATAACTCACACCCCCATGGTATCCAGGCAGTATGTACACCCGAAGTAATGGGATGATCTAAAAACCAAATGCTTAGGTGTCTGTTCCATTTTTATATTGCAGTTAGTAAACTATCTGCACTAGAATTCAAAATGTTAATTTCCTATTAATTACTCCTTTGAACATGTTCTTTCCTGCCATTCATTACTTACTACAACATATATTTAGGAATGATGTTCAACCATTATGTAAAAACATGCATAGGTAAAAGATTTAAGTATTTTGTAAAATATTAAACAATTTAAAAATTAGTTAACAACATGACTTTACTTTTTAAACAAGAATCATCCAGTAAAAAAGAGAAATAAAAAGCAAAACTAAACAACCAAAACAGCAATGCCATAGGAAGAGATTTCCTTGTTTAGAAGTCTAAATATAGTTTAGTTGGATTTACAAAGGGGAAGTGCTAATAGTATGCCGCTTATTGGCATGCACAGTTTAGTCGGATTTTTTCATTTCCATACGCATTCTGATTTCCAGCACATCCAATATGCACTGCTAACCTGTTGTCTTTACCTCCTTAATTATAAATCTTTGTAATTAAAAAAGTCAACCTTTACAATGATTCATTTAAATAAATTTAATTTAATCAATGCTTCTGAAATGGAAGACTTAGAATTCCAAAAACAACTTTTTCAGACTACTTTCAATAGTGGTGAGCATTATAATAATAAGTTCTCATAAATTCCTTTTTCCCACCTCACATATTTCCAAACAATTTAATGCATCTTGTAGCACTTGTTCTTCCTGTTAAATGAATATGCTAGGTTACTCGCCCTTGACCAGATGGAAGCAGTTTAGTCATCTAGAAAAATAGTATCTCCTGTACATTATAAAGAAAGTGAGGGGCGCCTGGGTGGCTCAGTCTTTAAGAGTCTGCCTTCAGCTCAGGTCATGGTCCCAGGGTCCTGGGATTGAGCTCCTCAGCGGGAAGCCTGCTTCTCCTCCCACTCCCCTGCTTGTGTTCCCTCTCTCGCTGTGTCTCTCTCTATCAAATAAATAAGTAAAATCTTTAAAAAAAAAAAAAAAAAGGAAAGAAAGAAAGTGAGTCTTTCCTTTGAGAAGAACACCACAGATGACTTGAAAATTGCATGAGCTTACCTTTTAAAAACAGCATATTTGGGTTACTTTTTCCATGTTCAAGTCTTTTCATTTGCTAAATAGTCCTTGATTATATGGCTGACATTACTAAGTGAGACCTTAATTGACCAGCACCCGCTACCCAAAATCTTTTTTTTTTTTTAAAGATTTTATTTATTTGACAGAGAGAGACACAGCGAGAGAGGGAACACAAGCAGGGGGGAGTGGGAGAGGGAGAAGCAGGCTTCCCGCGGAGCAGGGAGCCCAATGCGGGGCTCGATCCCAGGACCCTGGGATCATGACCTGAGCTGAAGATAGAGCTTAACGATTGAGCCACCCAGGCGCCCCCGGCTACCCAAAATCTTTATCAAAGGAACATTTGTGCCCTTCAATTCTAATGTTGTTATGAGACAGACATCTGCTAATACACAAAATATCTTAGCTTCTTTTATAATGTACATATTTAGCTGAATCATCTAGATCTTCATTACAGAAGTTCAATTATATTTCACATATACAGTTAATATGTTAGGAAAAGATACATATAACACAATGACAGGGATTACTATTAATATTTTTATAAATATAATAAGATTTTTAAATAAACAGATTTTCTACCTAAAAATTCAATTAATCGTATTTTTTCTTTTTCCATCTGGTTAGTAGCTTATTTTTGGGTCTTAGGCATGTGATTTTGTTGTCGAAAACCAACTTTTGTGCTTTGAAGCCAAAATAGAACTCGAAGACAGTTTGGGATAAAGAGGAACAATAGCTTTATTGCTTTGTAGGGCAAAGGAGGCTACAGCGGGCTGTGGCCTTCAAAAACCTGCAAGCCCCCCTGAAGGAAGGGTCCAAGGGATTTCATAGGGAAATACATGATCTAACCGGTTTTGACAGGAATTGTGTATGCTGCCAGCCTCATTTGTCATGTTTTCAGGGTGGTTCCTGTTCCTGAAACAAAAAGCTAAGAAGCGATGAGGGTAAGATTGCAGAAGAGAGGAAAAAGGTTACTTTAAAATCCAGCTTCGCTGAGGCATTAGTGCAGCCCGTTTAATTTTTGTTCAACTTTATGCTTTTAAGCAGTTTCAATTTTAGCTGTGTTAGAACTGAATCTTTATCAACGAAAGTGAACAGCTGGGTTTCCTAACTTGAAGTCCTTATTTGTCCTCATTAGTGAAAAAAATTTTAAAGCTATCCACTGTTTTCCATTTGCTTGGTAAATTTATGTTTTATCCCCATTCAGGATTATCTAAATATAATTTCTATATTTTTTGTCCCAACTTTAATTTAGAAATACTTCCAACTCCAAAAAGTAGTCTTTACCTAGGCTCACCAACTGTTAACATTTTATAGCATTTGTTGAAACATTTGAGAGTTACTAAAAAACACCATCCAGAAGTGACACTATTTCATTGGCCAAATTAGAGACAACTTTCTCTAAAAAAAATATTGACAGAAATAAATTATAAAACATTGGTTAAGGAGCGCCTGGGTGGCTCAGTCATTAAGCATCTGCCTTCGGCTCAGGTCATGATCCCAGCATCCTGGGTTCGAGCCCCACATCGGGCTCCCTGCTCAGCGGGAAGCCTGCTTCTCCCTCTCCCACTCCCCCTGCTTATGTTCCCTCTCTTGCTGTGTCTCTGTCAAATAAATAAATAAAATCTTTAAAAAAAAAAACATTGGTTAAGCAAAGAATCCGTAAGTCATTACTGATACTAAAAAGAAATAATTGGGGCGCCTGGGTGGCTCAGTCGGTTAAGCGGCTGCCTTCTGCTCGGGTCATGATCACAGGGTCCCGGGATTGAGCCCCGCATTAGGCTCCCTGCTCAGCAGGGCAGTCTGCTTCTCCTACTCCCTCTCCCTCTACCCCTGCTCCTGTACTCTCGCTCGCTCTCTCTCACTCACTCTCTCAAATAAATAAATAAAATCTTAAAAAAAAATAAAAACAAATAATTAAAACGGGTGGTGTGAGATGGGGGGCTTTTCCTAACAGATCACTTTCTTCTAATATATGTAGAAGAAATAAATGATAGAAAATGATCGCATTACCACAAATATAGGGATGATTAACTGAAAACTACCAATGGATGCTAAAATTGTTGGTAAAAGACTGTTGAAAAATAGGCTACTTAGATAGTCTCACTGTTTCATCTCATAGATTCATACTAACACAAAAAGAAAAAAAAAAAATAGTGAGTAGAGAAATCTTGTGTATTACCTGAGCCAAATGATTAAACTTAGCATCACCACTAATGGGACAAACTGTCATCATATGCCCTCTGCTGTGAAAGGACATAACATCAAATGAATAACAGGTTCGAGAAAGAACTGCAATCTATTTTGCAATCTACAATAGTATAACAGTCTGAGAAGTTTCTCAGACATGGGACAACTAGCTGATTTAATTTATTATGCTTCTTTTGTTTTGATGGCATGTATATGCTGTCTGATTCACAATTACAGGAGAAATAAAACCCCTTTCTAGTTCAAAATCGGCCTCTCTGACTGAAAGTTTTAGTAAAACATTTAGATATTTCTGAATATGTAGATGTTCCCTATGGGACATCAATCCAGGTATGACTCAAACTTTCAATTTCTCTGGATTGTTATTTTTTAAAAGCTTCAAATATATAATAGTAATTAGCAATAATCGCTCCTCGGATACTGCACAAATATATAATAGCAAGTTATATCATTTTTGAGATTAGTTTTCCTCCTCACATAACAGTAAAGAAACTTTTGAATTATAGGCAATGGACAAGTGACAATTTGTTATCATGCCCTGGAAATTTACATATTAACTTTTATAAAGATATTTGAAAAATAAATTAGTGCATCAGACAGATATATCTCCTTGTTTTTAAAACACAATAACTAGAGACAACTATAATCACATAATACACCTTTACTACAAAAAATAAATAAAAATTCATGGTCTAAGAACAGTCATCATCTGAATTTTAGTTTTGTCTATCTCTAAAGAACTTATTTTGTAGGTACTCCTTTTTAATTGGAAAAAAAAATAAATAAAGTCTCTCCTTTCCCAGGCTGCCTCAGTACTTTGGCAACTTAAATACAGAAAGAATTTTCATGGTGAAAAGACCATATAACCCCATGAAAACCAGGGTTTATGATGGCCTTCAGCAACAGTGCTATGCATGGCGCCTCTATAATTTTATTTGATCCAGAAAAAACAGCTTAAGTTATATAATGGACATTCTCTTCAAATTTCCTTTCTTTGCAGGCTTGCACATGTATTGTTTTATATATGCCAATGTCAGCCTTTGTGATAAAATGCTGCCAAAAATACTCTTTGATGAATGCTAATAAATTCAAATGCCTATATTACCCTGTAGTTTTTAAGGTTGGGGGTGGGAAAGAACAAAAGCCAAGTCTGGATAAATTATAGTCTACACTTGACATTGAAAATTGGGCCAAATACTCAAGGCTTCAAAAGATGGAATCTGTCCAGTCAGAATACCTCCTTCTCCTCCTGTCCATGTTAATCAATGGGACCGCTTAATATAAAAGTCTTTATAGTGCATACCGGCAAATATGGGATCATACATTACAACACAATAATCTATAGTTAATGGATGTGGAGAATTTAGCAAAATTCCATGACATGTTGGAATGGCATATTATAGCTATGTTTCTTTCAAGTGAAACTTGTAGCACATGATCTTGATTCTGAAATATTCATCTATTCCAACAGTAGAACTAAACCAAGGCTTTCTCTTGATGAAGAGGGTAGAATTTTCCACTCTCTATTTGCACACAATTAATTATAAAAGTTATTGCAAATCATTATCCAAGTGAAGAAGTCACATACTGCATCATTAGTAACCTGGTGAGTATCTATTGTGACTATCCTTGGGGCATTTCGTTTCAAAATTGTCTGGCTTTGTTCCCAATTAATTCTAGGTATTCTGTCTACTCATTTGAGGATCTCATATATCAGTTTTCAGGATCTATAAGCCCTTATCAAAATATGGCATAGTAAGACTGAAAGAGAGTTAATTTATATAGGGTGGCGATATAAATTTTCACCCAAAAGGGGCACCCTTTTTTTTTTCCCGCAAAAGGGACACTTTTGAAAGCAAAGGAGCTGGTATCTAGACAGGGTGTCAGGTACCTACGACGATCCTGCAGGAAAATGGGACCTATAGCAACTCAATTAAAATAACTATTGAGTGCAATTAAATGAATCAGAACTGTAATTCTATCAAATGCCAGACTTGAGTCTCTAAAGAATTTTCCTCTATACTTTCCAATATATTATGACATCACCCAAACTTAAAATGTCTAACATGACAATTATCTAAACTTTGACTTTTCTCCTGACTCTTCTTTTTGTTAATGTTAACATCATTTTCCCAAACATTTAGTTTCTATAGGGCAAATAAATTTAGTACGGCATTGGTAATCTTCTTTTGTCTGGTCATAACTTGCATTTTATTCATTATATGACATTTACATATAGAATATTCCTTATTTGCCAAATACTGCAAGCATTTCCTAATAAGTCACATTTAATATTTTTAGATTTCTTAGTTTTCCAACAACTTTGTTTATAATGATAATTGATAACTGCCTTAACACTATGAGTTTGTATGTCTTATCCTGTGTTTACTGGCCATTTGTGTTTCCTCTTCTATGAAATACTTGTCTATGTCTTTTATCATTTTAAAATTGAGTAGCTGTCTTTTTCATTTTTTGACTTGTAGTTCTTTTATATTTCAGATATAAATTAATTTCAGTTATATTGTTACAAATATGATTACCCTTTTTATGTTTGTGTTTTCACTATATTCTTTTTTTTTTTTTTAAAGATTTATTCATTTATGAGAGAGAGAGAGAATGGGAGGAGGGGCAGAGGGAGAGAATCCCCAAGCCGACTCCCCACCGATTGCGGAGCTCAACCTGGGGTTCCATCCCAGGACCCATGAGATCAAGACTTGAGCTGAAATCAAGAGTCTGACGCTCAACAAACACTCAACTGATGAGCCACTCAGGCGTCCCTGTTTTCACTTTATTCTGGATAACTGGTTGAACAGAAATTTTTCAACTTAAGGAGGTCAAGCTTACTAATATTTATTTCCCTTTATGGTTATACAGGGGTATACTTAAGAAATTTTTCTCTATCCTCAAATAATAGAAAAACTTACCTATATTTTCTACTTAAGTTTTAAAATGTATCTTTAACACTTATTTATAATTAGTTCTCAATCTATATGTAAAATAAGTATCAGTTTGGCAAAAATTGAATTCTTACTAGATTGAAATCTTCTGTTCATTAACTTGATTTGTATCTCCATTTATTTGTCTTATTAGTGCTTTCCAATATATTTTATAAAATTATCCACAAAAGTTTTAGTGTGGTTTTTTTTAGATTTATTCCTAGGAATTCATTGGTCTTTGTTATAATTGTAAGTTATACTTATTTTCAAATTGTATTTGTTGTTTGTTGCTATTGAACAGAACTTCCATAGATTTTTTGTATGTTTATCTTAAGGATATCTAGACACTCTTATTAGTAATAATTTGACTGTAAACACTTCTGGGTTGTATATGTAAACAATCATAGCATTTACTGTGTTTCTTCTTATTCTAATCATTTGCCTGCATTTATTTCATTTTTTCAAAATTATTTCTGTGCTGGCTAGCACATTTAGTACACAATTAAATAAAAGTAGTGATAATGACATCTTTATTTCTTCTGCCTTATTTTAGAGGAAATGCTTCAAATATTTTCAGCTGAGAATAGTATTTGCTGTGGTTTTTTAGTGGATACCTTTAATGGATTACTTGTTAAGAGATTTAATGATGAATAATTGTTGATTATTGTCAAATACATTTTTCTGTTTCTTTTAAATTTATCATATGGTGATTATCACACATTTCTCCTCCTTTAATCTTTTTATGTGGTAGATTAACATTACAAATTTTATAATGTTAATCCAAACTTAAATCCTGGAATAAATTCAACTTGCTTATGATTGATATAATTTTTTACACTGTAGGATTTGGCTTCTGAATATAAAGAGTTTTGATCTATATTCACAGCAAGATTGGCCTGTAAATTGGTTTTCTTATCATTGTCTGTCATTGTCTAGATTTGGAATCAAGATTATACTGGCTTAATGGAAATAATTGTGAAATTTTCTAACTTGTTGTTTGTTTCATATACTTAAAATTATCTGTTCACTGAAATTGTGTAGAATTTGCCTGTAAAACCATCTGGACCCAGGGTTTTCCCACAAGGTCTTTCAAATTACTTCTTCTATTTCTTAACTAGTTGTAAGAATATTGCTGTGTGTGTGTTTTTAAATAATTTAGCTTTAATAAATTTTCATTTCCTATGTATTTGACCATTTTATCTAAGTGTTCAAAATAATTGGAGTAAATTTAATAATAACAGTCTCCACTGAATTGTATAACTTATTTTCCCATGTAGTGATTTTAAGATGATTTCTGCTTTCTCCTTCTTCTTCATGAACCTTATAGATGGTTCTAAGTATAGATTACTTAAATTTGGATTAACATTATAAAATTTGTAATGTTAATCTACCACATAAAAAGATTAAAAGAGGAGATATGTGTGATAATCACCATATGATAAAATCAAATCTCAAACACAAACTTGATTTTTTGACCTCTATGCTGTCCTTTCTTTCTCTTTTACTTTCTAATGTTATCTTTATTTTACCTTGTTTTTCCATAGATTTCTAAATTTATTTTTCTGTGTTTTTATTGTCCTCACTACTCAAATAGGATGCTACCTCATTTAATTTTCAGCCTTACTTACCTTCTAATTCAGTATTTAGTGCTATAAATTTCTACTTAATATCCTTTTTGCTCAATTTCCCAAGATGTAATATACAGCAATTACATAATTTGTTTCTAAACATTTACGTTAAATATATTCCTAAGCATTTCTTACAAAATATTTATGATGCTATTGTAAATGGTTTCGCTTCCTATTTCATTTTCCAGTTATTCATCCTTAGTATGTAAAAAGTTATTTTTGTTTAATGACTTTGTATCTTATATAAAAATATTTTAGATTTCTTTTATGATCTTTCTTATTTTTGAAAATGAGTCATTCAAAAGCATTTATTTACGTTAACAAATGCATGGAGGTAATTTAATTTATATTTTTGTTACGTCCACCTTAACTGCAATTTGTATTCTTTCTGTTTGTCGTTTTTTTCCTTTCATTATTGAGGAGTAGCCAGTTTATACAGATATTGAACACATTTGAGAAGAATATGTGATCTTTAACTGTTCTACAACAGTTAATTAATACAAATTATTTATAATGCCTAATAATAGCAGTATTATTTTTTCATTTCACTTTCCATTTCTTCATTGCTAATTATAGGTAGGTAGGTAGGTAGGTAGGTAGATAGGACAGACATATCCTAAAGCTTAAACATGAAATATGTTTGAACAATATATTTTATAAATTAAATTGAATAGATACACAAACTATTTACATATATATGCATATTATTAGATTCATATACATATGTATACAGTGTGCTTATTTTCTTTCAATCCAGTTTATTGAATGTTGTTCAAATATTATTCTATAGCTTTATTAAATTTTTCTACCTAACCTACCAATAATTGAAAGAGGTCCCTTGAACTCCCAAACTATGATTGAAATTTTTATAATTTATACTTATAATTAAATCATTTGATTTATATATTTTAGTCCATAAAATAACATTCAAGTTTAAAATTCATTTGTGTTCCCTGTGATTTTTTTTATCATTACATTGTGACTCTCTAGCCATAATAATGTTTTTTTTATTTTTTATTCTTTTAAAAGATTTTATTTATTTATTTGAGAGAGAGAGAGAGAGCAGAGAGGTAGAGGGAGAAGCAGACTCCCCGCTGAGCAGGGAGTCTGATGCAGGGCTCGTTCCTGGGACTCCAGGTTCATGACCTGAGCCAAAGGCAGACACTTAACTGACTGAGCCATCCAGATGCCCCCATAAATTATTATGTTTTGTTAAAGACCACTTTGATATTAATATGACTACTTCGTGGTTTTGGGTTTTTTTAATTACATTAATTAATTTTATTATTATTAATTTTATCATTAATTATATTAATTTTATCTTTTGAATAAGTTTACTCTCAACTTCTCTACCTGTATATTCTAAATAGCACACATCCAGATATTTAGTAAATTATAATGTGGAAACCACTGTCTTATAAATGGCAAATTCAATACATTTATGTTTATTGAAATTATTGTTATATTTGAATTTGTTTCCAATAATATTCTTTTAATCCAACATTTCTATATTTCTTTGTGAACAATTATTTCTCCTTAATTTTTTTAATTTTTATTTTTTAATTTAAATCCAATTAATTAACACATAATATATTATTAGTATCAGAGGTAGAGGTCAGTGATTCATCAGTCTTACATAATACCCATTGTTCATTACATTACATGCCCTCATTAATGTCCATCACCCAGTTACCTCCATCCACCCACCTCCTCCCCTCTAGTAACCCTCAGATTGTTTCCTATGATTAAGAATCTTACAGTTTGTCTCCCTGTGTGATTTTGTCTTGTTTCATCTTTTCCACTCTTCCCCGATGATCCTCTGTTTTGTTTCTTAAATTCCACATATGAGTGAGATCATATAATTGTCTTTCTTTAATTGACTTATTTCACTTAGCATAATACCCTCTAGTTCCAGCCATGTCATTGCAAATATCAAGATTACATTTTTGATTGCTTTGTAATATTCCATTGTATATATGTACCACAATTTTATCCATTCATTTGTCAATGGACATCTGGGCTCTTTCCATAGTTTGGCTATTGTGGAAATTGATGCTATAAACATTGGGGTGCAGGTGCCCCTTCAGATCACTGCATTTGTATCTTTGGGATAAATCCCTAGTAGTGCAATTGCTGGGTGGGAGGATAGCTCTATATTCAACTTTTTGATGAACCTTTATACTGTTTTCCAGAGTGGCTGTACCAGCTTGCATTCCCACCAACAGTGCAAGAGGGTTCCCCTTTCTTTGCATCCTTGCCAACATCTGTCATTTCCTGAGTGGTTAAATTTAGCCTTTCTGACTGGTGTGAGGTGGTATCTCATTGTGGTTTTGATTTGTATTTTCTGATGCTAAGCGATGTTGAGCATTTTTTCATGTGTCTGTTGGCCATTTGTATGTCTTCTTTGGAGAAATATCTGTTCATGTCTTCTGCCTATTTCTTGACTAGATTATTTGCTTTTTGGGCATTGAATTTGATAAGTTCTTTATAGATCTTGGATACCAGCCCTTTATCTAATAGGACATTTGCAAATATTGTCTCCCATTCCATAGGTTGCATTTTAGTTTTGTTGACTGTTTCCTTTGCTGTGTAAAAGCTTTTTATCTTGATGAAGTTCCAATAGTTCATTTTTGCTTTTGTTTCCCTTGCCTTTGGAGATGTGTCTAGCAAGAAGTTGTTGTGGCTGAGGTTGAAGCGGTTGCTGCCTGTGTTCTCCTCTAGGATTGTGATGGATTTCTGTCTAACATTGAGGTCTTTCATCCATTTTGAGTTTATCTTTGTGTGTGGTGTAAGAAAATGGTCCAGTTTCATTCTTCTACTTGTGGCTGTCCAAATTTCTCAACACCATTTGTTGAAGAGACTGTATTTTCTCTATTGGGTATTCTTTTCTGCTTTGTCGAAGATTAGTTGACCATAGAGTTGAGGGTCCATTTCTGGGTTTTCTATTCTGTCCCATTGGTCTATGTGTCTGTTTTTGTGCCAGTACCATACTCTCTTGATGATTACTGCTTTGTAGTATAGCTTGAAGTCTGGAATTGTGATGCCACCAGCTTTGGTTTTCTTTTTCAAAATTCCTTTGGCTATTCGGGGTCTTCTGGCTCCATATAAATTTAGGAATATTTGTTCCAGCTCTGTGAAAAAAGTTGATGGTATATTGATAAAGATTGCATCGAATGTGTAGATTGCTCTAAGTAGCATAGACATTTTCACAATATTTTTTCTTCCAATCCATGAGCATGGAACGTTTTTCCATTTCTTTGTGTCTTCCTCAATTTCTTTCATGAGTGTTCTATAGTTTTCTGAATACAGATCCTTTGCCTTTTGGTTAGGTTTATTCCTAGGTATTTACGGTTTTGGGTGCAATTGTTAATGGGATCAACTCCTTAAGTTCTCTTTCTTCTGTCTCACTGTTAGTGTATAGAAATGCAACTGATTTCTGTGCATTGATTTTATATCCTGTCAATTTGCTGAATTATTGTATGAGTTCTAGCAATTTTGGGTGGAATCTTTCGGGTTTTCCACATAAAGTATCATGTCATCTGCAAAGAGTGAAAGTTTGACTTCTTCTTTGCCAATTTGGATGCTTTTATTTCTTTTTGTTGTCTGATTGCTGAGGCTAGGACTTCTAGTGCTATGTTGAACAGCAGTGGTGAGAGTGGACATCCTTGCTGTGTTCCTGATCTTAGGGAAAAATCTCTCAGTTTTTTCCCATTGAGAATGATATTTGCTATGGGCTTTTCATAGATGGCTTTTATGATATTGAGGTATGTTCCCTCTATCCCTACACTGTGAAGAGTTTTAATCAAGAAAGGATGCTGTATTTTGTCAAATACTTTTTTTTTCATCTATTGAGAGGATCATATGTTTCTTGTCCTTTCTTTTATTAATGTAGTGTATCATGTTGATTGATTTGCAGTTGTTGAACCACCCTTGAAGCCCAGGAATAAATCCCACTTGGTTGTAGTGAATAATCCTTTTATTGTACTGTTGGATCCTATTGGTTAGTATCTTGGTGAGAATTTTTGCATCCATGTTCATCAGGGATAGCGGTCTGTAATTCTCCTTTGTGGTGGGGTGTTTGTCTGGTTTTGGGATCAAGGTAATGCTGGCTTCATAGAAAGAGTTTGGAAGTTTTCCTTCCATTTCTATTTTTTGAAACAGCTTCAGAAGAATAGGTATTAATTCTTCTTTAAATGTTTGGTAGCATTCCTCTAGGCAGCTATCCAGCCCTGGACTCTTCTTTGTTGGGAGATTTTTGATTACTGCTTCAATTTCCTTGTTGGTTATGGATCTGTTCAGTTTTCCTATTTATTCCTGTTTTAGTTTTGGTAGTTTATACGTCTCTAGGAATGCATCCATTTCTTCCAGATTGCCTAATTTGTTGTCATAGAGTTGCTTATAATATGTTCTTATAATTGTTTGTATTTCTTTGGTGTTGGTTGTGATCTCTCCTCTTTCATTCATGATTTTATTTATTTGGGTCTTTTCTCTTTTCTTTTTGATAAATCTGGCTAGGGGTTTATCAATCTGATAATTCTAATTCTTTCAAAGAACCAGCTCCTAGTTTCATTGATGTGTTCCACTGTTCTTTTCATTTCTATTTCATTGATTTCTGCTCTAATCTTTATTATGTCTCTTCTCTTATTGGGTTTAAGCTTTATTTGCTGTTCTTTCTCCAGGTCCTTTATATGTAAGGTTAGGTTCTGTATTTGAGAACTTATTTCTTGAGAAAGGCTTGTATTGCTGTATATTCTCTCTTAGGACTGCCGTTGCTACATCCCAAAGATTTTGAACAGGTGCATTTTCATTTTCATTTGTTTCCATGAATTTTTTGAATTCTTTAATTTCCTGCTTGACCCATTCATTTTTAGTAGAATGCTCTTTAGTCTCCACGTATTTGAGTTCTTTCCAAATTTCCTCATGTTATTGAGTTCAAGTTTCAAAGCATTGTGGTCTGAAAATATGCAGGGAATAATCCCAATCTTTTGGTAGCAGTTGAGATCTGAATTGTGACCCAGTACGTGATTTATTCTGGAGAATGTTCCATGTGCACTCGAACAGAATATGTATTCTGTTGCTTTAGGATGGAATGCTCTGAATATATCTGTGAAGTCCATCTGGCCTAGTGTGTCATTCAAAGCCCTTGTTTCCTTGATGATCTTCTGCTTAGATGATCTGTGCATTGCAGTGAGTGGGGTGGTGAAGTCCCCTACTATTATTGTAATATTATCAGTGGGTTTCTTTTATTTTGTTATTAATTGGTTTATATAATTTGCTGCTCCCAGGTTATGGGCATAAGTATTTAAAATTGTTAGATCTTTTTATTGGATAGACCCTTTTAAATTATGATATAGTGTCCTTCCTCATCTTTTATTACAGTCTTTGGTTTAAAATCTAATTTGTCTGATATAGGGATGGCTACTTCAGCTTTCTTTTGAGGTCCATTAGCATGATAAATGGTTTTCTATTCCCACCCTTCTAATCTGGAGATGTCTTTGGGTCTAAAATGATTCTCTTGTAGACAGCATATCGATGGGTCTTGTTTTTTATCTAGTCTGATACCCTGTGTCTTTTGATTGGGGCATTTCACCCATTGACATTCAGAGTAACAATTGAAAGATATGAATTTAGTGCCATTGTATTACCTGTAAGATCTCTGTTTCTGTATATTATCTCTATTCCTTTCTGGTTTATGTACTTTTGGGCTCTCTCTTCACTTAGATCCCCTTTAATATTTTTGCAGGGCTGGTTTAGTGATCACAAATTCTGTTTGTCCTGGAAGCTTTTTATCTCTCCTTCTATTTTGAATGAGATCCTTGCTGGATAAAGTATTCTTGGCCACAGATTTTTCTCATTTAGCACCCTGATTTTATCATGCCAGTCCTTTTCTGGCCTGCCAGGTCTCTGTGGATAGTTCTGCTGCCAGCCTAATGTTTCTCCCCTTGTAGGTTATGGACCTCTCATCCTGAGCTGCTTTCAGGATTTTCCCTTTACCTCTGAAATTTGCAAGTTTCACTATTATATGCCAAGATGTTGACCTATTTTTATTGATTTTGAGGGGGTTTCTCTGTACCTTCTCGACTTCAATGCCTGCTTCCTTCCCCAGATTAGGGAAATTCTCCTCTATAATTTGGTCCAATACACCTTCTCCCACCCCTTTTCCTCTTCTTTTGGGATCCCAATTATTCTAATATTGTTTTGCTTTATGGTATCACTTATCTCTCAAATTCTCCCTTCACGATCCAATAGTTATTTCTCTTTTTCTCAACTTCTTTATTCTCTATCATTTTGTCTTCTATATCAGTAATTCTCTCTTCTGCCTCATTTATCCCAGGAGTTAGAGCCTCCATTTTTTTATTGCATCTCATTAATAGCCTTTTTTATTTTGACTTGATTAGATTTTAGTACTTTTATTTCTCCAGAAAGGAATTCTCTAATGTTTTCTATGCTTTTTTCATGCCCAGCTAGTATCTTTATAGTCATTATTCTGAACTCCAGTTCTGACATCTTACTTATATTCATACTGATTAGGTCCTTGGCAGTCGATACTGCCTCTTGTTCTCTTTTTTGAGGTGAGATTTTCCGTCTTCTCATTCTGCCCAGAGAACAATAGAAGAACAAGAGAACAAAATACTAAAATGGCAACAACGACCCCAGAGAAATATACACTAAACAAATCAGAAGAGACCAGAAACCAGAAAAAAAAAAAAAATTAAACAATCAAAAAGATAATATGGTCAGACAAGTGAACACAACAGAGCAATATACTGGATCCTGTGTGTATTTTGATGTGCTTGTTAAAAAACTAGACCCCAATATTGTAAAGAAAGAAATCTTATATATATACAAAATTAAAATTAAGTACATTGAAAGGATAGAATGTAACTGTAAAAATGAAAATTTAAAGAGAAAAAAAAGGAATATAAACAGACAGGTGAACAGAACAGAGCAATACACTATATCTTGAGTGTATTTTGGCCTGTTTGTTAGAAGAAACTACACCCCAAAATTGTAAGGAAAAAAAAAATTATATATATTGAAAAATAAAATTAAATACAATGAAAGGATAGAATGTAAGTGTAAAAATGAAAATTAAAAAAGATTTTAAAAACGTTGATAAAATAAGACATTGGTTGAAAAAATAAAGAGAAAAAAATTAAAATTGAAAGACTGAGGTATCATAGGAAAAAAACCATGAATTCTATATTTTCCCCTAGTGCTGAAGTTTTACAGTTCTCTATGACCAGTAAACTTGGTCTTGGCTGGATGTTCTTGCTGACATTCTGGGGGAGGGGCCTGTTGTACTGATTCTCAAGTATTTTTGCCTTAGACAGAATTGCACGACTCTTGCCAAGGGGCCAGGCTAAGTAATCGGCTCTGGATCGCTCTATGTGGCTTTTGTTCCCTAAAAGCTTTCCACACCACTTTAGAGGATGAGAATGAAAATGGTGGCCTCCTATTCTCCAGCCCCAGAGCTGAGAGCTCGGGGCCCCACTCCTCAGTGCACTCTCAGGGAAAAGCAGTCAGTCACTCCTATCTCCCTGGTCTCCATCCACACTCTGTGCTCACCCAGTCTGTGACTGAGTCTTTCTATCTCAGCCATTTGATCCCATTTTGAGTCTTCAAACCCTGCAGACTCCTGCCACATGCACCCACATCGCTCTTCTGGAGGATGAGGGGGGGGTCTCAGAATGGTTCTGCCACTTGCTGGGTCCCTGCTCAGACAGTAATCACCCGACTGCCTAGGTTCGTGGTATATGGCAACCCTGAGCTAAGAGCCCACCCCTGGGCTGATTGCAACCAGCTTCTCTGCTCTGATGCCTGGGAACTCTGCTACACCCAGGCACCATGGTCTTCCTGTGACCCTGGGGATCCTGAGACCACATTCTCCCACCTACAATTCCACCCCGCTTTGCCACCTGAACACCTTTCAGGCAGAGACTTCCCTCACTGGAGCAGACTTCTAAAAGTTCTGATTTTGCACTCTGCTGCTCTATCACTTTCCGGTAGTCAGCTTATGTAGGCTGTCTCCCCCATGGTTTATCTTCCCATATATTGCTTCTGGTTCACTTCTCCACACCTCCCACCTTGCAGAAAGTAGTCACATTTCTATTTGTAGAGCCGAAGTTATTTTCTTAGAGCTCTGGTTGAGTTTGTTGGTGTTCAGAATGATTTGATAGCTATTTAGCTGAATTCCTGGGACCACACGAAAATAAGGACTCCTACACCTCTGCCATCTTGGACTATATCTCTCTCCTTAATTTTTTATTTGCTGATATTTCCTTGTGTATCTTTTTTCCCTTACTACTTTCTTCTTCCTACTGAATTAGGAATAGCAAACTCTATTATTTTAGTCTTATAGTGGTTACCTTTGAAATTTGGCCATGTGTTTTCAATTTACCCAAGTCTAATGATAAGCAATTTTACTTTCATTCCTTAATGACAAATGCTGTTAAAATTCAGAATACCCTCCATTTCAACTCACATACTGTTTCTGCCCAGTTCTGTCTCTTAAAATATGTTAACACCACATTAGACATTATTTTTATTATCATTAATAGACATTTTTTTTATTTTTTATTTTTGAAGATTTTATTTATTTATTTGACAGAGAGAGACAGTAAGAGAGGGAACACAAGCAGGGGGAGTGGGAGAGGGAGAAGCAGGCTTCCTGCCGAGCAGGGAGCCCTCTGCAGGGCTCGATCCCAGGACCCTGGGATCATGACCTGAGCCGAAGGTAGATGCTTAATGACTGAGCCACCCAGGCGCCCCTAATAAAGACATTTTTGTTTCTAATTACATATTTGCTTACCAACTTATTCCCTCTTCTTGTGTCTGTTATTCTCCCAAGATTATTTTCATTTTTTTTGAATAAATTCTTTAAAAGTTCCTTTAGTGCACACTTCTTAATGTAATCTCTCTATTTTTATTTTATCTGTATATTTCTTCATATTAATTCAGATCTTAAAAGATGCATTTGCTAGGTAAACAATCAGTAGTAGTAGTAGTAGTAGTTAGTAGTGGTAGTAGTAGTAGTACTTGAAGATAGTTTTACCTCTACCTTGATGTTGGGAAGTCTACTTCCATATAAAAATTTCTTCCTACATGTGATCTTCTATTCTCTTCTAATCTGATTGCTTTAAAATTATTTTCTGCCTCTGGTAACTTTAATTCAAATATTGTCTCTCCTGAATTCCATTTTCTCCTTTTGGAACCCAAATTCAATTGTACAAATAATTGAAAAAAGAGGCAAAATTTACCCTCTTTCATAAATTTTAATTTTTTTATCATGGTCTCCATATTCTGTTGTAAGTTTTCCAGATATATTTTTCATTTCTTTAATTTTCTTTTCAGTTTGTCCGATTTGCTGTTTATTATCATCAATGCATTTTGGAAACTATTTATATATGTGTGTTATATTTTTTAAGTTTGCCTAATCATTCCTGAAAATTTCCTATTACCTTTACTGCCAATATATTTTTTAAACATTTTATATCTTCAATTGTGTATTCTGAATTTAATCACTTTTATATCAAACGAATATGGAGGAATCTACATCTTTTTTTGTTTTTTGTTTTTTTCCCCTGCTTTTGTTAACTCTAACTCATGTGTCTGATGATTTCTGATTATAGGATATTTGTTTGACTTTTATCTGTAGCCATTTTAGTCTTGCTTAGTAAGATCTTCTTTCAACTGGTCCAAGACATAGTATCTGATGACAGATCCCTGCATTGTATCTGCATTTTCCCTCAGGGCAATTATGTTTCTTGCTCCTCGATATTGCAGGCACCCAGTTAAATCCATTTTTATGGGACGTCCTTGAGATGTTCTCTTTTTATTATAGACCCAGCAATACATTCAAAAAGTAAAATTTATTTAGATCTAGTAATTATGCAAAAGGGGGTAACCCTAGGGTTTCTTGTTTGCCATAGTGTCAGAAATAGAAGTCTGCTCTTACACATATAACTTTCCTTTTTCAGATTTGAATATTTGTTTAATCACGTATATATAGTACACTGCCCTGATACTTTGTAATGGTGATGGAGACCCATCCTGTTTCTGTTTTCACTGCAGTATCTTCCTATATTAGTTATTCTATAATTATGAGTATATCAACTTTATTATTACAGCCAGATATGGAAAAGTATTCTTATCTCCTTCTGGTAAGGCATTTTAATTTAAATCAATTGATCTGTTACAAAGTAGGAAAGGTAATGTATGTGTCATATAAAAACTCCTTAAAGTAGATTATTTTTTTTTCATTTTTGTATTCCCCGAATCTAGCACCACGGCTCTTGTATGGGAATCATCTAATAAATGTATATTGAATTAATATAAATATGTACAGGAGGAAATAAATGAAGGAAGAAAGGCAGTAAGGAAGGCAAGAAGGAAGGAAAAAGAAAAGGAGGTAAGGAGGAATATAGAAGAATAGTCCTCAAATAAATAAAAGTCCTTATTACATAATATATAGATTATCTAATAAAAAATTAATATTTATTTTTAGTTAATTATTTAGATATAAAGTTAAGGTGACCAGAGAGCATAATGACCTATCTATTGTGTATTTATTAATTTTATTCCATAATGATGTACATCCCCCTTTGGATCTGCTTATGGATTATGTTGGTTGCAAGTAGGTTATAGGTTATACAAACACAAGTATGAGTAAGTATTCAAAAAATTCTCATTAAAAAGTGCTATGTCCTCTAGTTATTATATTAAATCCACACAGAATGATGTTGTTGTGATATGAAAAGTATTAAATAACCAGGCCTCTTTATTGTGAATCCATTATCCATCATTCATTATTATAATCTCTTCTCCTAAACTGTTCATTTTATTCAAAGTTTATAAGTAATAGTTGACAATTTGGCTGATAAAAAGAAAATCTACTGGTTTGGCTGTAGCCCATTTAGAGTCACCCTGATTTAATTTAATAATAAATATAATAAATATAATCTCAACCTAACATTTGATCTTGAAATTCCAAAGATAGTCTGGAGATCCTTAAATAATTATTTAATACATCTGTGTTTTACTAGATTGTCTGTGGCATCTTTTAGGAATTGATTCTTATAAATCATATATAAGTGGATAGGATGATATGAATCCTTAAAAATATTAAACAGTATTAGTAACACACTTAGCCTGTGTCTGTTACACTAAAACAGAATTCTAAAATTCCATCACTGCCAAAAGTCAATATAACACTTTTTGGGTTGTGATGTAACATTACTCCAATGCTCACAAAATTATTCTGCCAGGTATCAAGTCCCACCCAATTCTGCAATTATGTTAGAGTGTGTCCTGATAAACTGTAAGTATTGACCAGTGTCATTATGAGTTCACAGATCTATACACATGGCTGGGATCCACCCTACTTTAAAGCAAAAGAAATGTTGTCAGTGAATTAAGAATGTCCAGATATTTAAAAGCCTAGATGAAAAGAAGCACTAATTAAATGATAGATAGATATATACATACATACATAAATTTTGGCATTTCTTTGCTGTTTATAGTAACCTGTTTATAAGCTCTTATTCTAAATTACATGATTATTGAGGACAGATACAATTCCTAGTGCAATGACAAGCAATCAATTACTACCACCCTTAAAATTTTAACTCAGTTCAAGAATAATTTACTATCCTCTATCCTCTGTTCTGTTGAATGAATCAATTAAGAAACACTAGTAAATTTACTCTTAAATAACATTTTATATTGATTAGTTTCTAAAAAGTTAAGTATAAATTTATGATAATTAGACTAAATATATCTTTCAATATTTTTTTTTTTAATAGGAACTCCTGGGACACCTGGGTGGCTCAGTCGGTTAAGCATCCCACTTGGTCTCAGCTCAGATCATGATCTCAGGGTCCTGAGATCAAACCGTGAATCTAGCTCCATGCTCAGTGGGAAGTCTGCTGGGGATTCTCTCTCTCCCTCTGCCCCTTCCCTGCATGTGCATACTCTCTCTCTCTAAAATAAATAATAAATAAATCTTAATGAATAAATAAAAATAAGAATTCCCATTAAAACACTAATAATAATGACCAACATTTATAAACTATTTTCATTTACTAGTCTCATTTGTCTCTCATATTAACTCTGTGAGTTGGACTGACATCATCAACATTTTTTTTTGCTAAAGTTACTGATATTTAGAAAAGTTCAATAATGTGTCCAAAGTCACACAGCCCTCACAGAGAAAAAATGAGGACTCTAATTCAGGCCTTATGATTCTAAACCAATTATACCTTCCACTACAACATGGTTATTATTTTTCTCTCATAAAATGTACATCAGACTGTTCATTGTTTGTTTTTTTGTTTTTGTTTTTTGTTTTTTTGTTGTTTTTGTTTTTGTTTTTGTTTTAATTTTATTATGTTATGTTAGTCACCATACAATACATCATTAGTTTTTGATGTGGTGATCCACGATCCATTGTTTTTGTATAACACCCAGAGCTCCATGCAGTACGTGCCCTCCTTAATACCCATCACCAGGCTAACCAATCCCCCATCCCCCCTCCCCTCTAAAACTCTGTTTGTTTCTCAGAGTCCATAGTCTCTCATGGTTCATCTCTCCCTCCGATTTCCGCCCCCTTTCATTTTTCCCTTCCTTCTCCTAATGTCCTCCATGCTATTCTTTATGTTCCACAAATAAGTGAAACCATATGATAATTGACTTTCTCTGCTTGACTTATTTCACTTAGCATAATCTCCTCCAGTCCCATCCATGTTGATGTAAAAGTTGGTTACTCATCCTTTCTGATGGCTGAGTAATATTCCATTGTATATATGGACCACATCTTCTTTATCCATTCATCTGTTGAAGGGCATCTCAGCTCTTTCCACAGTTTGGCTATTGCGGACATTGCTGCTATGAACATTGGGGTGCATATGGCCCTTCTTTTCACTACATCTGTGTCTTTGGGGTAAATACCCAGGAGTGCAATTGCTGGGTCATTGGGTAGCTCTATTTTTATTTATTTGACAGACAGAGAGAGAGAGATCACAAGTAGGCAGACAGGCAGGCAGAGGGAGAAGCAGGCTCCCTGCTGAGCACAGAGCTCGATGTGGGGCTCAATCCCAGGACCCTGGGATCATGACCTGAGATGAAGGCAGATGCTTAACCATCTGAGCCACCCAGGTGTCCCTGGGTAGCTTTATTTTTAAATTTTTTTTTTAAAGATTTTATTTATTTGAGAGAGAGAGAATGAGATAGAGCATGAGAGGGGGGAGGGTCAGAGAGAGAAGCAGACTCCCCGCTGAGCAGGGAGCCCAATGCGGGACTCGATCCCGGGACTCCAGGATCATGACCTGAGCCGAAGGCAGTCGCTTAACCAACTGAGCCACCCAGGCGCCCTTATTTTTAAATTTTTGAGGAACCTCCACACTGTTTTCCAAAGTGGCTGTACCAACTTGCATTCCCACCAACAATGTAAGAGGGTTCCCTTTCTCCACAACCTCCCCAACATTTGTTTTTTTTTTCCTTGTCCATTTTTGCCATTCTAACTGGTGTAAGGTGGTATCTCAATGTGGTTTTGATTTGAATTTCCCTGATGGCTAATGATGATGAACATTTTTTCATGTGTCTGTTAGCCATTTGTATGTCTTCTTCAGAGACTTGACTTGATTATTTGTTTTTTGGGTGTTGAGTTTGAGAAGTTCTTTATAGATCTTGGATACCAGCCCTTTATCTGTAGTGTCATTTGCAAATATCTTCTCCCATTCTGTGGGTTGCCTCTTTGTTTTGTTGACTGTTTCCTTTGCTGTGCAGAAGCTTTTTATCTTGATGAAGTCCCAAAAGTTCATTTTTGCTTTTGTTTCACTAGCTTTGGAGATGTATCTTGAAAGAAGTTGCTGTGGCCGATGTCAAAGAGGTTACTGCCTATGTTCTCCTCTAGGATTTTGATGGATTCCTGTCTCACATTGAGGTCTTTCATCCACTTTGAGTTTATCTTTGTGAATGGTGTTAGAGAATGGTCGAGTTTCATTCTTCTGCATGTGGCTGTCCAATTTTCCCAGCACCATTTATCGAAGAGACTGTCTTTTTTCCATTGCATGTTTTTTCCTGCTTTGTCAAAGATTATTTGACCATAGAGTTGAGGGTCCATATCTGGGTTCTCTATTCTGTTCCTTTGGTCTATATGTCTGTTTTTGTGCCAGTACCATGCTGTCTTGGTGATCACAGCTTTGTAATATAGCTTGAAATCAGGCAACGTGATGCCCCCAGCTTTGTTTTTCTTTTTCAACATTTCCTTGGTGATTTGGAGTCTTTTCTGATTCCATACAAATTTTAGGATTGTTTGTTCCAGCACTTTGAAAAATGTCATTGGAATTTTGATCGGGATGGCACTGAAGGTATAGATTGCTCTGGGTAGCATAGACATTTTAACAATGTTTATTCTTCTGATCCATGAGCATGGAATATTTTTCCATCTTTTTGTGTCTTCTTCAGTTTCTTTCATGAGTGTTTTGTAGTTCCTAGAGTATAGATCCTTTACCTCTTTGGTTAGGTTTATTCCAAAGTATCTTATGGTTTTTGGTGCTATTGTAAATGGAATCGTTTCTCTAATTTCTCTTTCTACAGTTATGTTGTTACTGTATAAGAAAGCAACTGATTTCTGTGCATTGATTTTGTATCCTGCCACATTACCTAATTGCTGTATGAATTCTAGTAATTTGGGGGTGGAGTCTTTTGGGTTTTCCACATAAAGTATTATGTCATCTGCAAAAAGAGAGAGTTTGACTTCTTCTTTGCCAATTTGAATACCTTTTATTTATTTTTGTTGTCTGATTGCTGTTGCTAGGACTTCTAGTACTATGTTGAAGTAGTGGCGAGAGTGGGCATCCTTGACGTGTTCCTGATCTTAAGGGAAAGGCTCTCAGCTTTTCCCCATTGAGGATGATATTCGCTGTGGGTTTTTCATAGATGGATTTTATGAACTTGAGGAATGTTCTCTCTATCCCTATACTCTGGAGAGTTTTAATAAAAAAAGGATGTTGTATTTGTCAAATGCTTTGTCTGCATCAACTGAGAGGACCATATAGTTCTTCTCCCTCCTCTTATTAATGTGTTCTATCACATTGATTGATTTGCGAATGTTGAACCACGCTTGCATCCTGGGGATAAATCCCACTTGGTCATGGTAGATGATCCTTTTAATGTATTGTTGGATCCTATTAGCTAGGATTTTGTTGAGGATTTTGGAATCCATATTCATCAGGGATATCAGTCTGAATTTCTTCTTTTTGATGGGGTCTTTGCCTGGTTTGGGGATTAAGGTAATGCTGGCCTCATAGAATGAGTTTGGAAGTTTTCCTTCTATTTTTTGAAACAGCTTCAGTAGAATAGGTTTTATTTCTTCTTTGAATGTTTGGTAGAATTCCCCAGGGAATCCATCAGCCCTGGACTCTTGTTTTTTGGGAGATTTTTGATCACTGCTTCAATCTCGTTACTGGTTATTGGCCTATTCAGGTTGTCAATTTCTTCCTGTTTCAGTCTTGGCAGCTTATAGGTTTCCAGGAAGGCCTCCATTTCATCCAGATTGCTCAGTTTATTGGCATATAGTTGTTGATAATAATTTCTAATAATTGTTTCTATTTCCTTGGTGTTAGTCGTGATCTCTCCCCTTTCATTCATAATTTTATTAATTTGGGTCCTTTCTCTTTTCATTTGGATAAGTCTGGCCAGTGGTTTATCGATCTTATTAATTCTTTCAAAGAACCAACTTATAGTTTCATTGATCTGATCTACTGTGTTTCTGGTTTCTAATTCATTGATGTCTGCTCTAATCTTAATTATTTCTCTTCTAATGCATGGCTTAGGCATCGTTTGTTGCTTTTCCTCTAGTTCTTTAAGGTGTAGAGTTAGCTGGTGAATTTGAGATTTTTCTATTTTTTGAGTGAGGCTTGGATGGCTATGTATTTCCCCCTTAGGACCGCCTTTGCAGTATCCCATAGGTTTGGGACCGATGTGTTTTTGTTCTCATTGATTTCCATGAATTGTTTAAGTTCTTCTTTGATTTCCTGGTTGACCCAAACATTCTTGAGCAAAGTGGTCTTTAGCTTCCAAGTGTGTGAATTTCTGCCAAATTTTTTCTTGTGATTGAGTTCCAGTTTTAAAGCATTGTGGTCTGAGAATATGCAGGGAATAATCTCAATCTTTTGGTATCAGTTGAGACCTGATTTGTGACCCAGTATGTGGTCTATTCTGGAGAAAGTTCCACGTGCGCTCAAGAAGAATGAGTATTCTGTTGTTTTAGGGTGGAATGTTCTGTATCTGGTCAGTGTATCATTCAAAGCTCTTGTTTCCTTGTTGATTTTCTGCTTAGATGATCTGTCTATTGCTGAGAGTGGAGTATTGTGGTGTCCTACAATTAACATATTGTTATCAATATGACTCTTTATTTTGGTTAACAGTTGGCTTATGTAGATGGCTGCTCCCATGTTGGGGGCATAGATATTTACAATTGTTAGATCTTCTTGTTGGATAGACCCTTTAAGAATGATATAGTGTCCTTCTGTGTCTCTTATTACAGACTTTAGTTTAAAATCTAATTTGTCTGATATAAGAGTTGCTACCCCAGCTTTTTTTTGAGGTCTGCTGGCATGGAAGATGGATCTCCATCCCTTCACTTTCAGTCTGGATGTATCTTTAGGTTCAAAATGAGTCTCTTGGAGACAGCACACGGATGGGTCCTGTCTTTTTATCCAATCTGCAACCCTGTGCCATTTTATGGGAGCATTTAGGCCATTCACATTGAGAGTGATTATTGAAAGATATGAATTAATTGTCATCATGTTGCCTGTGAAGATGTTTTTATAGATTGTCCCTGTAAATTTCTGTTGTATAGCACTCTTGAGGTCTTTCTCCTTTTATAGAACCCCCCTTAATATTTCTTGCAGGGCCAGCTTAGTGGTCACATATTCTTTCAGTTTCTGCTGGTCTTGGAAGCTCTGCATCTCTCCATCCATTCTAAATTACAGCCTTGCTGGATAAAGTATTCTTGGCTGCATGTTCTTCTCATTTACTACCCCGAATATGTCTTGCCAGAACTTTCTGGCTTTCCAGGTCTCTGTGGATAGGTCTGACGTTATTCTGATGTTCCTGCCTCTGTACATAAGAGATCTCTTCCCCCTAACTGCCCTTAAGATGGTTTCCTTGGTTCTAAGATTTGTGAGTTTTACTATTACATGCTGGGGTGTTGGCCTGTTTTCCTTGATCTTGGGAAGGGTCCTCTCTGCCTCTAGGATATGAACGTTTGTTTCATTCCCCAGATTAGGGAAGTTCTCAGCTACGATTTGCTTAAATATATCTTCTAGTCCTCTCTCTCTCTTCACTCCCTCCAGGATTCCAATAATTCTGATATTGGAACACTTCATGGTGTCACTTACTTCTCTGATTCTATTTTTATGGATTCTGAGTTGTTTTTCCCTGGCCTCCTCTTTTCCCTTTTTATCTATTAAATTGTCTTCCAGGTCACTTATTCGTTCTTCTGCCTCACTTACCCTAGCTGTTAGATTATCTAGATTAGATTGGATCTCATTGATAGCATTTTAAATTCTGCCAATTCAGTTTTCATTTCTGCCCTTAGAGACTCTATGTTGCCATTAATTGATTTCTCCATTCTAGCTATTGTCTTCACATTTGCTAGCCTGAATGCCATCTCCTACATCTTGGTTATATCTGCATCCATTTGTAAATCTGCAGCATAAATCATAATCTCTGAGTCTTTCCTATTTTGGGGGTTCCTCCTCCTAGTCATTCTGTTGATGGGTGGTTGAGTGAATGTATAGAGTCCAAATTATTGACCAGAACCCAAGCAAGATGCACCTGTTTTCCAGGGACCTTAGGGTTGCTGGCCTCTTGTTTTCCCAGCTTGTCTTCTGGGGGAGGGGACTGCTGCACTGTTACCCAGGCAACCCTGGTTGGGCAGAGTTGCCCTGCCCCCCTGTGGTGGGGGATGGGCTCAGTAGGAACAAGTTTTTTGGGGCTTTTGTTCTCTGGTGACTTTCCCTGGTGGCTTTCTGCATCTCTTCCAAGAGTCAGAGCAGAGGAGACCATTTCCAACCCTCTGCCTCAGAGCAGAGAGATCGCAGTCTGTTCTTTAGTGGGCTCTCCAGGCCACACTGTCTCCGTTTCTGTCTGTGCTGCTATAAACTTCAGTGTCCTGGGTTGTGCACCCCTCCACAGTGCTCCCAGTCCTGCCTCCAGGTCGGGCACGTCTCTGCCCTTTGTGCTTCTAAAACCACCAGCCACTCCCAGTTTGCACACGTGACCCCACCGCTCCGGGTTTCCATCCTGGGAGCTGCCCTAAAATCCTTTCCCCACTGCTACTGGTCTGCAAGTCTGTGCCCCATCCCCAGCGCGTGAAGCTGTCGCTCAGCGGTGGTGTAGGATCCCCATGGCCAGGCTCCCTCCTGCTGCCATTTATCCTCCGATATCTGCCCACACAAATCATGGCTGCCCGCTTCGTACCTCGAAACCAACCACCTGCGATCTTCTGTTTGTAGAGATCCAGATCTTCTTACATCTCAGGCTGATTTCGTGGGTGCTCAGAGTGGTCTGGTAGATATCCAGCTCAATTCCAGGGACCAGTTGGACTAGGGTCCCCTACTCCTCTGCCATCTTTTCTTTCAAACTCTGTTCATTATGTTTGATTGGGAACACCCCAATCAAAATGTGTATATAGCTCATCTTTAGGATAATCAATATTTAAGTATTTTTCAAAAATAGATTTCTTAACAATTTCTAAAACCCAAGTATTTAGAGATAGATTTTTACCAATTACTCTTACTATATTTATTACTATAATAGGGGATTTTATTTTTATGGTCCTACTACCTATAACAATTAAGGCTTCAAATGTTTATGAAAAGCATTTACAATATTTAATATATTCTTTAGTTTTCTTCCTGTTTCTAAGAAAAAACTGAGTGTTTTCTTCACTGAGTTACAAAGACTTGGAAAAAAAATATTGTTTTCCATTTTGTCCTTTTTTTTTTCAAGCATTTAGCTTTAAAGGCTTTTCTGGAGTTTTGTTTATATGAAAGCACTTTGGATCATAATTTATGAGGTAGGTTGAATCAGATAATAATGTACACCATTTATACTTTATCATACTCACATAGCTTTATGGGTGTGTACCTTAGAGGCACAGAGGCAAATTTTTATTAACACATGTTTATACATAATTGACCAATTGGGAAGTGGTAAGAAGTAATGGCTGTGATTTACATAGACTAAGAAATGTCTTAGAGCACCTCACCCTGTCTGGAGCCCCTACTGTGACAGATGAGCCAATGCCTGTGGGGGATGACAGCATGCTATTTATGGCATTTCCTTCTGAGACAATTAAGTAACATATGCCAAGACCATAGGGATTATCTTTGAGCTACACAGTATGTAACTCTATCTGAAGAGAAATATAATATTTTACAAATTTGACAAACCATAAGAAAGCTTAAATTCACCCATTTTAATAAATGTAATAACTTTTTTGTGCCTTAATAAGATTTATTTCTTGATAAGGGTATGTTATAAAAAATTAACATGCTATATACATGTATTATTCAGAAAATATGGCATTTTTTTTGTTGGGGTACAATGTTCATAATGAACTCTTACACAGGCAACTTATTTTAATAGCTGCTTTCCCTTTCTGTATTCAAACCAAACCAAATGGAAAAGTTGGTTCACTGTAGAAATAAAAACTAATTTCTTATGGTAGTACTGCACTATTACTCAGCATGCTATAATTTGGAGAAGACCACGGGTTGACCTGGGAGAATGAGGGTAAGAAAGGGAAGATTTAGATATCAGGATGTTTACCACTCTTGCAACATCGCCTTCAGTGACATAGTTGAAGTTGACTCAAGGTACTGCTGGGTTTATTGGGAGCATTTATATGGTCCAAGCTATGGCTTCTAAGCACTTTAGGTTTACTATTTCCATTTTATTACTGAAGTCATTGAGGCCCAGGGAGATTTATCTAGAAATGCAAGTTGCAGTTGGAAGCTGATTATAAAATTAAAAAGAATACATTAGAGAATGCTAGGAACAGAATCAGTAAAGTGGCGGATCCATGATGGTGGCAAAAGAAGGTTGGAATTCACCTCTTCCCATGGACACATCAAATCTACAGCTACATATGGATTATTTCCCTCTGAAAAAAGATCTGAAAACTGCTCTCTATAACAAAAGATAAAAGGACCACACTGATATGGGAAAGAGGCAGAAACACAGTCTGGCAAAAAAACCCATGCAGGTGGGTGGTAGCACACAATAGAGAGGAATTTCAACAGACAAGCACTTCTCCCAGGGAAGTGAGGGGTTTGTGCCCACATCAGGCATCCTCACTTTGGGATCTACGCTGGAGATATGAGACCCCAGTATGTCTGGCTTGGAAAAACAATGGAGCGGACATCAAGGATCCCAAAGTGCTGTCAGAAGCTGAGATTTCCCTCTTGGAGGGCTCATATAGGGTCTTACTTGCCTTGGGACCCAGTGAAAAAACAGCACTTTGAAAAGCAACTAGACTAATTGGAGGGAGATTCATTTGCTTATCTGGGGGCACTTGCTGGAGGGGCAGGGGACAATTGAGATGATCCCCAAAGATGAAGGTGCTGGCAAATGCCATTATTGCACTCTCCATATACCCTGGTAGCACAACAAGCAAGCTCTCACATGGTACCTCCCATTGACTTACTGGGATGAGTGGGGACAAGCATTCATGGCACTTTGCTGAGGCTGGATAACATGGGCAGTTGCAGCACACCCCCGCTCCCTGGCTAGGGTAGGTGAGCAGGAACAGTCATAGAGTTCTCTGGATCCCTAACTAAAGTCTGTGAGCACAGGCAGTTGCAATACTCCCTTGTCCCCTGGCTAGTGAGCTCAAGCAGTCATGGCATGTTACTGCTCTTAGCCTAAAGCTGTTGCTCAGGCATAAGCAAGGCACTATCCTGCTGCACTGTTGAAGCCCATGGGCAGGTGCAGCTGAGACATTTTTCCCCACTTCCTTTCTGAACCTGAAGAACATGCCCACCCCCATCACTTTCCAGATACATTGCTAAAGCCAGTGGTACACAAAATTCAAATAGGGGACACCTTTTATTTACCTGGCCCTGGTGGCCAAGAGGGTTGGGGTTCAGAGCTCCACAGGACTGTAATAATTGGAAAGATAGTTCTTGACAGGCCAATATCCTGAGGACTGTGCCTCCTCAGGCCAATATCCTGAGAGCAGATTGAAACACTATCTCAGTTTTCCTGTAAAAAAGGCCTACTTACTTAGTTTGGAGCTTCAGCCTGAGGGATAGGTTTCAGGTTTCTCACATATGTAGAGGCTAAGGAGCTATTCCCAGGAAATGTAAGCAGGGAGGTACCATCTTTGTGCACCCCCTTGGCCTCACTACAGCTCAACAAAACTTCCCAGAAAAGAGTTTACACACTTCTCTGGAACCCCAATTTTTGAAACTGTTGCCCTGGGACACTTCCGGATCTCCTGATCTAGGAGCCAACAGGGATTATAATTGAAGCCCCACAGAACTGTACATATTTGCATACTTTAGAAGCTGCTGTTTCAGGTTCTGGCTTTCAATCTGCCTGAAACTATGTGCTAAGTGAGATTCCTTCCCTTGTATCACTGACAGATCTTGGCACACTCTAAACAATGAGGACATATCAAGAATAAATTTGGCAGTTTAGACAATCACAAAGGTTTGAGAGACAACCAAAGTTAGGGCAAAGTCGAATAAGAAGGATCATGACCTAAACAAAGCCACTCTTTCTAGAGTGAGAGAGGTAGCTCTTTCACCTAATACATAGAAACCAACATAGAGTCAACAAAATGAGGAAACAGAGATATGTTCCAAAAGAAAACACAAGACAAAACCTCAAAAAAAGACCTTAATGATATGGAGATAAGTAACCTATTTGATAAAGAATTCAAAGTAATATCAAAAGGATGCTTACTGAATTCTGAAGAAGGAATGAACACATTGAGAACATCAATAAAGAGATAGAAAATGTAAGAAAGTGCCAAAAAGAAATAACAGAGCTGAAGAATACAATAACTGGACTGAAAAAAGTGCACTAAGAGGGGTTCAACAGCAGACTGATCAGCAAATTAGAAGATGAAGTAATGGGACTCACCCAGACATAGCAGCAAAAAGGAGAAAGAATTTTTTTAAATGAAGATAAAAAAGATAAAAACAATAAAAATAAAATAAATAAATAAGAAAATAGCTGAAGGGACTTCTAGAACAACATCAAGTGGAATGACATTCACATTATAAGGCTCCCAGAAGAAGAGACAGAGAAAGGAGCAAAAAAAATTATTTGAAGAAATAATGGCTGAAAGTTTCCTTAACCTAGATAAGGAAATAGACATCCAGGTCCAGAAAGCCCAGAGATTTCAAAATAAGAAGAACCTAAAGAGAGCCAAACCTAGACACCTTATAATTAAAGTGCCTAAAGCTAAAGATAAAGAGAGAATCTTAAAAGCAGCTAGAGAAAAACAACTTGTTACATACAATGGGAAACCCAAAGGCTATCAGCAGATTTCTCCACAGAAATTTTGCAAACCAGGGGTGCCTGGGTGGCTCAGTCGTTAAGTGTCTGCCTTCGGCTCAGGTCATGATCCCAGGGTCCTGGGATCGAGCCCTGCATTGGGCTCCCTGCTCAGCGGGAAGCCTGCTTCTCTCTCTCCCACTTGTCCTGCTTGTGTTCTCTCTCTGGCTGTCTCTCTCTGTCAAATAAATAAATAAAATCTTTAAAAAAATAAAAAATAAAATAAAAAATAAAAAATAAAATAAAAAAAAGAAAAAAAAAAAGAAATTTTGCAAACCAGAAAAAAGTGTGTGACAAATTCAAAGTGCTGAAATAAAAAGGTAAATATTTTCCAGACAAGCAAAAGCTAAAGGAGTTTATCTTACTAAACTGGCCTTACAAAAAATATGAAAGGACTTCTTTAAGCTAAAAAGAAATGGCACTAATCAATAATAAGAAAACATAAAAAAGTAAAAATCTCTCTAAAAAAAATAAATATATAGTAAAGGTAGATAATTAATGCCTTTTAACACTACTGAGATAAGCCTCAGGGCACCTGGGTGGCTCAGTTGTTTAAGCATCTGTCTTCAGGTCAGGTCATGATCTCAGAGTCCTCGGTCATTTTTCCCTCTCCCTCTGCCTGCCACCCACCCACCCCCACTTGTTCTCTCTCTCTCTCTGTCAAACAAAGAAATAAAATCTTAAAAAAAACAAAGCTACTAAGATGCTTAAAAGACAAAGTAATAGCATTAGCTAAGACTACAATAATTAGTTAAGTGATACACACACACACAAAAATACATAAAGAGTGACATCCAAAACATAAAACATGGGGGTAGTAAAACTAGAGTTTTGAGATGTGTTCAAACTGAAGTTGCTATCAAATTAAAATAGAGTGTTATATACATACAATAAAAAATGTAACCAAAGTGAACACTTAGAGTAAATACACAAAAGAGAATGAGAAAGGAATCTAAACATAACACTAAAGAAAGCCATCAAACCACAAGAGAAAAGAGAAAGAGAAGAAGAAGTAAACAGAGAAGAAATACAAGAAAATAGCCCAGAGGGGCACCTGGGTGGCTCAGTCAGTTAAGCATCTGCCATCGGCTCAGGTCATGATCCCAGGGTCCTGGGATCGAGTCCCACATCGGGCTCTCTGCTCAGTGGGAAGCCTCCTCCTCCCTCTCCTTCTGCCTGCTGCTTTGCCTACTTGTGATCTCTCTCTCTCTCTCTCTGTCAAATAAATAAATAAAATCTTAAAAAAGCAGAAAGAAAGAAAACAGCCCAGAAAACAAATAACAAAGTGGTAATTAGTGCCTACCTATCAATAATTGATTTAAATTCTTCAATCAAAAGACATAGAATGGCTAAATGGATTTAAAAAAAAAAACACATCTATATAATGCCTACAAGAGACTTACTTCAGAAGTAACATACACAGACTAAAAGTGAAATGATGGAAAAGGATATTTTATTTCAATGGAAAAAAAAGTAAGCTATTCTGTACTCACATCAGACAAGAGACTTTAAGACAAAGGTTGTAATAAAAGACAAAGAAAACCACCATATAATGATAAAAGTCAATCCAGCAAGAAGATATAATATTTATAAATTTATATACACCTGAAATAGAAGCATCAAAATATATACAGTAAATATTAACAGACCTAAAGGGAGAAATTGACAGTAATACAGTAACAGTAGGAGCCTTGAACAGCTCACTTACATCAAGGGATAAGATCATCTAAACAAAAAATCAACAAGAAAACATTGCCCTTAAATGACACATTAACTTAGGTGGACTTAATAGATACACAGAGAATATTCCATCCCAAAACTGCAGAATGCAAATTTTTCTCAAGTGCATATGGAACTTTCTCCAGGATAGATCACATGTTGGCCCCAAAACAAGTCTCAATAAATTCAGGAAGATGAAAATCATACCAACTATCTTTTCCAAATACAATGACATAAACTAGAAATCAATTATAAGAAGAAATCTGGAAATATAATAAATATGTGGGGGTTAAACAACATGTTATTGAACAACTACCAGAAGAAATAAAAAGAGAAATAAAAAGATACCTAGAGACAAATGAAAACAGAAATATGACATATCAAAATCTGTGGGATACAGCAAAAGTGGTTCTAAGATGAAGTTCATAGCAATACAAGCTTACCTCAAGAAACAAGATAAACCTAAGTAAACATTTTAACTTTACACCTGAAGGAACCAGGAAAGGAAGAACAAAGCCCAAAGTTAGTAGAAGGAAGAAAATAAAGCTCAGAGTGAAAATAAATGAAATGGAGACTAAAAAGACAATGGAAAAGATCAAAGAATCTAAGAGTTGGTTATTTGAAAAGATAAACAAAATTGACAAACCTGTAGCTAGACTCACCAAGACAGAAAGAAAGTGCTCAAAGGAATAAATCTGAAATAAAAGAGAAATTACAAATGATACCACAGAAATACAAAGAATCTTAAGAGACTGCTATGAACAATCAGATGCCAACAAATAGACAACCTAGAAGAAATGAATAAATTCCTAGGAATTTACCAGCTTCTAAGACTGAATCATGAAGAAATATACAATCTGAATAAACTGATTACTAGTAAGGATATTGAATCAGTAATCAAAAACCTCCCAACAAACAGAAGTCCAGGACCATACAGCTTCACTGGTTAGTACTACCAAACATTCAAAGAGAATTTAATACTCATACTTCTCAAACTCGCCCAAAAAACTGAAGAGGAAAAGAAGCTTCCAAACTGACTTTGTGAGGCCAGCATTACCCTGACAGGAAAACCACAGAAAGAATACCACAAAAGAAGAAACTTACCTTCAATATTCCTAATAAACATAGATGCAAAAATACTCACCGAAATATTAGTAACTGAATTCAATAATACATTAGAAGAATTATACACATGATTATGTGGGATTTATTCCAGGGATGCAAGGACAGTTCGACGACATCTGCAAGTTAATCACACTGATACAACACATTAACAAAATGAAATATAAAAATCATATGATCATCTAAATAGATGCAGAAAAAGCATTTGAAAAATTCAATATCCATTTATGATTTAAAAAAGAAAAAAACTCTCAACAAAGTGGGTATAGAGGGAATGTAACTTAACATAATAAAGGTCATATATGACAAACCCACAGCTAACATTATACTCAAATGTGAAAAGCTGAAAGCTTTTCCTTTAAGACCAGGAACAAGACAAGGATGCCCACTATTCCCAGTTATATTCAACTTAATATTAGGAGTCCTAGCCACAGCAATTAGGCAAGGAAAAGAAAAAAAGCATTCCAAATTGGAAAGGAAGAAGTATAACTGTCACTCTTTACAGATGACATAACACGATATATAAAAGACACTAAAGACTTCATCAGAAAACTGCTAGACTAATAAATGAATTCAATAAAGTTGCAGAACAAAAAAATCAATATACAAAATCTGTTGCACTTGTATACACTAATGAACTATCAGAAAGAGAAATAAAACAATCCTATTTACAATTGTATCACAAAGAATAAAATAGCTTGGAATAAATTTAACCAGGGAAGGGAAAGACCTGTACACTGAAAACTGTAAGACACTGATGAAATTGAAGAAGACACAAATAAATGGAAAGATAATCCATGTTCATGAGTTAGAAGAATTAATATTGTTAAAATGTCCATATTACCCAGAGCAATCTACAGATTCATTGCAATCTCCATCAAAATTCCAATGGCATTTTTCACAGAAGTAGGACAAATAACTCTAAAATTTGTATAGAAGCACAAAAGACCCCAAATAGCTAAAGTCATCTTGAGAACAAAGAACAAAGCCAGAAGTATCACGATCCCTGATTTCAAAGTATACTATAAAGTTATAGTAACAGAACAGTGTGGTATTGGCATAAAAACAAAGGCAGGGGAAAGAAAAGCAAAAATAAACAAATGGGATCACATGAAACTAAAAAACTTCTGTACCCTGAAGGAAACTGTCAACAAAATGAAAAAGCAATCTACTAAATGGGAGAAAGTATTTGTAAATCACATATCCAATGGGGGTTAATATCTAAAATATATAAATAACTCAGATAACTCAATAACAACAACAACAACAAAAACAAACAATCTGATTAAAAAATGGGCAGAAGGTCTGAATAAACATTTTTCCAAAGAATACATACAGATGGGTAACAGGTACGTGAAAAGATGCTCAACACCACTAATGACCAGAAAATGCACAGCACAATATATCAACTTATACCTGTCACAATGGCTCTTATCAAAAAGACAAGAAATAAAGGTTGGCAAGAATGTGGAGAAAACGGAATGCTCATGCACTCTTTTGGGGAATGTAAATTGGTATATTCTATGCACACTCTGAAAACCATATGGAGCTTTCTCAAGAAATTTAAAATAGAGCTACTTTATGATCCATAATTCTACTACTGGGTACCTATCTGAAAAATACAAAAACATTGATTCAAAAAGATATGTGCACCCCCATATTCATTGCAACACTATTTACAATAGCCAAGATATAGAAATAACCTAAGAGGGATGGGGTGGCTGGGTGATAGACATTAGGGAGGGTATGTGCTATGGTAAGCGCTGTGAATTCTGTAAGACTGTTGAATCACAGATCAGTACCTCTGAAACAAATAATACATTATATGTTAAAAAAAAAAAAAAAAGAAGATAGCAGGAAGGGAAAAATGAAGGGGGGGGGAATCGGAGGGGGAGACGAACCATGAGAGACTATGGACTCTGAGAAACAAACTGAGGGTTCTAGAGAGGAGGGGGGTGGGGGGATGGGTTAGCCTGGTGATGGGTATTAAAGAGGGCATGTACTGCATGGAGCACTGGGTGTTATGCACAAACAATGAATCATGGAACACTACATCAAAAACAATGATGTAATGTATGGTGATTAACATAACATAATAATAATTAAAAAAAAGAATAGGGGAAAAAAAAAAGAAACAACCTAAGTGTCCACTGATGGACAAACAGATAAAGAAGACGTGTGTGTATATATATATATATAGACGTATATATATATATACACACACACACGCACACACACACACACACACACACACACACACACACAGAGTAGAATACTATTTAGCCATAAAAAATCTAAAAAAGAATGAAATCTTGCATTTGCAATAACATGGATGGACCTTGAGAGTATTATGCTGAGTGAAATAAGTGGGACAGAGGAACAAATATTACAAGATTTCACTTACATTTGGAGTCTAAAAATAAACAAATCAAAACCTAATCCATATTCATGGATACAAAGAACAGATTCAATTGATGGTTACCAAAGGGGTGGGCATTAGGAGGGAAGTGTGTGAAGGAGATTAAGAAGGACAAACTACCAGTTATAGAATAAATAAGTTATGGGAATGTAATGTACAGCACATGGAATATAGTCAATAATATTGTAATAATTCTGTATGGTGGCAGATGGTAACTATATTTATTATGATAACCATTTTGCAATGTATACAGATGTTGAATCATTATGTTGTAGACTTGAAACTAATATACTGTATTTCAATCATACCTCAATAAGTTAAAAAAAAAAAGAATCAGTAAAATATCTGGCATTTGGCATAATTGTATCTTGGGGCTTATATGTCCCTATAGCCAAGTCTCAACCTTTGCACAATATAATAACTCAAGAAATATTTGTTAGACGAATGAATAGAAAAGAGAAGTAGCTTTTCTGTATTTCTTCTTATATTTCTTATTTCACTCAACTTGATTTATGACCTTATTTGCCTCGTGTCTCTAAATTTCATGTTGCATGGTGTTGGACTTACAGATATGATGACTTCCTATCCTAAGGTAAAGTGTGTATGAGGTCATTGTTGGTAAATAATCTCAATCATGACCCAGTTTTAAAAGACCTCTATAAAGACCAGTTTCTGGTAATTATAAAAGAAAAAAGGAAGGAAGGAAGGAAAGAAGGAAGGAAGGAAGGGTTATGAAGGAAAGAAGGAAGGAAGGAGCATGAAGGAAAGAAGGAAGGAAGGGAGGGAGGGAGAGGGAGAGAGGAAAGAAACAAAGAAAGGAAGAAAGAAAGAGAAAGGAAGAAAGAAAGAGAAAGAAGAAAGAAAGAAAAGAAAGAAAGGAAAGAAAGAAGGAAATGAAAGAAAGAAAGAAAGAAAGAAAGAAAGAAAGAAAGAAAGAAAGAAAGAAAGGAGGGAGGGAGGGAAGGAAGGAAGGAAGGAAAAGAAAGAAGAAAGAAAAAGAAAGAAAGAAAGAAAGGAAGGAAGGAAGGAAGGAAGGAAGGAAGGAAGAAAGAAAGAAAGAAAGAAAGAAAGAAAGAAAGAAAGAAAGAAAGAAAGAAAAAAAGAAAGAAAGAAAGAAAAAGAAAGAAAGAAAAAGAAAGAAAGAAGAAAGGAAAAGGAAGTAAAATGGACATGAAAAAGACAACTTTAATGGAAGTTAACAGAATTTCCTGGTCCCCCAGAAGTTATTCATCTGGTCTCTCAAACGGAAGCATGGTATCAGAGTAACTTTAAAACAGCTTTTGAGTCATAGGATGCATATGCTCCGTCATTCCTTATGATAACTACAGTGTAATGACCTTCTTATTTTGCTACCTGACAATGTCAGATTTGGATTTTGGACCCATAAACTTTGCAATGGGCTCTGTTAGATTTCTGAAAATTTGACATGAAAGTCTATCTTATATCTATACACTGTTTTCAAGTTGAGAAATAATTTCATATATATCTTATTTAATCTCTGTTCAACTTCTTTGGTAGCAATTTATGCTAGAATCTATGCAGGCCCTGAAACTCATCAAAGAATGAGGAAGAAGCAAATCTCCTTAATCTGTAATGTTCAAAAATCCACCTTGCATACATTCTTTTTCCCTTCCCTTCTCTCCTTTCCTTTCCTTTATTCTGTCATTATCTCTTGTTTTCTCTCCTTCCATCTACACATGCTTATTGAGTTCCTTCTACGAGCCGGACACTGCAATAAACACTGGTCTTTCTAATGCTGGGCAGCTCTGGGTAGTGTTTCCTGAAACCTATACCCTCCGAATCACAGCACTCTTTTAGCTCCACAACCCCAAACACTTTTATGTAAAGGAATAAGACAAAATAGCATGACAAATATTTATTGGCTAAGCTTTATCCCCATTGAATTTTATTTCTGTATCTCATCCCATCTTCTAGGTGGGTTGCAAATGAGAGATAAAGCAGAGGCAGCCTGGCTATATTATTCCCTCTAAAAATTGTCTAATACTAATTTTCAACACCTACTGTGAAAGAAAAATAGAGGGTTGATTATGCTGAATGTCATAATTTTTTTCAGAATGGATATGTCACCTAGAGCAGTTAGAGAACACTGTAGTCCCTATTACAGTGGTATGAACACAGGATCTTTTACAAATATTACTTCATGAATGTTGCCCCTCATATATTAGCCATTTAAGTAAGTGGATTTCCATCAATTATTTCTAATTATATGTCCTTCTTCCCAATTAACAGAAGCTGACAATGATGTAGTCTTGTAACATAAGGTTTTATTGTCTTAGCATTTTTCACTCTTCATTTTCACTCTTTTTTAATGGAAGTTTTCCGTCTTTCCAATGATTACTCCTGTGTTAACAAGAATAGGCTTCCAGAAAAATAATGACCCACTGGAAAGGCTAGATACAATACTTAAGAATCCTTTAGATTGCAAGGAACAGTCAGTTTAAGAATTTACTGGAAGGCTATTGTGGTTCTCAAGATTGTAGAGAGAGTGAAGAAACAGCATTGGAAAATGGTCAGAAAAAGACAGCTACAGACACTGTGATGTGGGAAGCTCAGCCATCAACACTTAGTTGGAATGGCAAGATCTCAACAAAGGGGCTTCTATTAACTAATCACCTCTTTGTCTTTAAGTCATTTGTTCCAGATGCAAAAGCCAGCCAGGGGCATTCAATTAGCTGAACCTCAACCACAGGCTAGTGCCCTGGCTAACATTAACAGGCAGTAGGAAGGTTTCCAGTTCTAGAGTGGGGGAAAGAATATTGCCTCCAGTATAATGGAGTAAGGAGTGGGAATGGTGACAATCCTTAAGAGAGGAAAACAAAAAAGGTGAATGCTAATAAAAAGGACTATTTAGTAGAACCTATTAAAACATGAATAAAGTGATAGTAAGCTTAACATAATTTATAGCATGTAACTAAAAGATATATCTGTGGAAGGTAGCAGAGATAAGAGGTTGCTAAGAGATAATAGAATCCCAATTTGATAAGAGTCTCAGAGCTGGATGGAACTAAAGAGAGAATTACAGTAGTAATTCTGTCGATGATTAATCTGATGTTTGGGATGAAATGATTCAATGCTGCCACTAGATTATTTCAAAACATGGCTTAAGGGGCACCTGGGTGGCTCAGTCCATTGAGCATCTGCCTTCCAGGATCCTGGGATTGAGCCCTACATTGGGCTCCCTGCTTGGTGGGGAGCCTGCTTCTCCCTCTTCCTTTCCCTGCTGCTCCCCCTGCTTGCGCTCTCTCTGTCAAATAAATAAATAAAATCTTACCAAAACAAAACAAAACATGGCTTGAGTCCAGTTTTGTGGAATTCTTTTTAATGTTTGTTCACATTTCCCACTATATCAGCTCCCAGGACCTCTCCTCACGTATTCACTGCTGCTAATGCATCTGTGATCTTACTTCTTGAGTCTTCAAGAACTCCTTTAAAGCAGCAACTAAAGGAGATTTGTTGATCCTAATTAATAAAGTTCTGAGGGGATACTACATATAATGGTTGGGCTTACACACAAACCCAAAGTTTAATCATTGTGATTAATTGACCATTTAATAACTATATATTAAACTATTAGTTAAAGTAAAACTCATAATTTTCAACCGCTATATTGTAATTCCATTTATTTTATGGGAGCATTAAAAATGCTACCTCTTTTACAAGCCTTTCTTTATTCCTCTAAATTGATATAATATCTTCTTTTCCAACTTCTTATTTTTTTCCTAGCATTTGTGTGCTTGAGTTCAGGAAGTATGTCTTATTTCGGTTTGTATATTTGCATCTTTCTCTTTTTATGCAGCCTGTAAGCAACTTTCCCAGAGCCCTGCCTACCACCACTCTAAACTAGAGAAAGATACACGGACGTTGTTAAGAAATTCATCAAAACCCATAGTGTTCAGGCATCAAAGTCCTACTAAAACCGCAAACTAAATTGGGTACTCATGGAAAAGTAGCAAAGATCCAGCAGTCTAAAATAAAGGGGCAATTTGCACTATTAAGAAAATTACTTATTTTGGCCTCTTAGATGACCAAAAGTATATAAGACAAACTCTAAAAATGCAATAAGTAGCAAACGGGTCCTCTCCTATGTTTTAGGGCATGTAAATTGCTACAACCACTTTGGAGGGAGATTTATCAAAATTTAATGCAATTATAAATATGCCTCTCCCTTGCCTCAGCAATTCCATTTCTAGGAATTCGTCCTACAGAAATTCTGGTACCAGGGCACAAAGATGAAAATATAAGGAGATTCACTAAGACATTGTTCGTGATGCCAAAACCTGGAAACAACCCAAATGTCCAGAAATAAAGTAATGGCTTAATGAATGTGACATATTCTCATAATAAAATAAGATGCAGCTTTTAAAAGAAATCAAATAGATCTCAATGTACTGATTTGGAAGGATGGCCAAAATATATTATAAAGTAAAAACACCACGCTAACAGTATATATAACTCTACTAAATCTATCTATATGGATGTGTATGTAAAGGAAATATACTGTAGACATATACAGAAAACTGAAACAGAAATTGTCCTTGAGGAAAATATTAACTGGTTATATTTCTTTATTTACATTTCTGTATTTTGCTAATCTTTTCAAATATATGCTATTACCTTTACAATTAGAAAAGTTTAAAGACAAAAAAATCATAGATTCTCCATTTGCATGTGTGAAAGTATACATACATGGAGTTTAAAAAGCTTAGATATAAAGTGGAAAAATCAAATTGCAAGACAATTGGCACAGTGTGCTTCCAATTTAGTTAAAATAAGCTTATTTAGAAAAAAGATGAGCAAGTTATAATAAAAAACCGCAATTATTGCTGATGGGAATTTGTGGGTTTTATACTTTCCTGTATTTTAAAAAATTTCTACGACAGACCTGTGTTGTTTTTATTATTGGGAAAGCAAACAATAGCACACCAGTTTATAAATAACTTAGCTATTATTACACATATTATAGAAAGATTTTGATTCCAATTTATTGAAATAATCACATTGAAATTTTAGGGAAAATTTGAAGAAGTCAGCATAGTTTTTAAATATCTTTTCATCAAATACTTATTTTGATTTATTCACAATACACACAAAACTATTTACATAAAACATATCTTAATACAAATATCAGATAATGAAGGTTAGCATACATGAATTTAGATTGTTGGTATATGCTCAAGAAAACTGAAAATTATACTCTTAGGGATTTTACAAAAAGTGATTCTCATTTTTTTATGGAGAAATGGAGGAGTGAGAAGGCAAATGTATTGAAGATGATGGTGAAGTGAATAAAGATGATGTTGGAAAATAAATGTGCATATATGTGTATGATCATACGCAAATACGTAGCAGTAACTATGTACGAATATTGTCTTAAGCACATTAAAATATTGAATTATCTCATAACAATCCTAGGAACAGCAATCATTAGAATCCCTATCTTTTATAGATGAGGACACTGAGGCACAGAGACATTACAGAACTTTCTCAAGATCTGGATATCTACTCAATACAAAGCAGGGTTAGTCAAGGAGTTCGGTGAAATTTGATTCTACAGAGCCCCTCATGTAATTTTGATGCTTCAGCCTACATGGTATCTGCACTTTGGGTCACTTAGGTTACTCACCTCTTCTTTTTTAGTCCCATACTATATAAGCATATCTGGCATATGCAAAGCTTTCTAATTCGTAAAAATTCTAAGAAGACTCTACTACCTTGAGCCATAATCCCAGTATATCTTCCCTTATTTAATGTAAGTTAAATATGGATTATCAAGTTGAGTGAATATTTTGAAGCAGGAGAGCAAGGTTTTTGTCTCACCGAGTTGAAGAATGAATCTCATGGACAAAGGAGAGTGAGTAAAGTGGAAGAGTTTTATTAGGCAAGATACAAGAAAGCTCTCAGGAGTGAGAGGGGTCCCAATAGGGTTGCCAACATGGGCCTCCACTGATGGTCTTTTATTCAGAACTGACTAGGGAGCTTGTGGCCTTAACATTCTTGTGACATCTTGGTTTGAGTAAGGACTGGTGATAACATCTTTAATGGCTTATTTCTTCTTTGCGGTCTGGTCATTCCTTGTGGTCACAATGAGACTGCCATAAAAAGACCCAACCTCTGATGCCCAGGGCAGGGTTGTCTGGTTTGTTCCCTTATCTCTGGTTTGTTATGCCTCAGCGTTTCTGGGATTTTTGGTGAGCCTGATCACATAGCCCCCTACATAAGCCTAGTCACGTAGTCCCCTACTTACCTCTCCCTACCTAGGCCCTCCTATCCCTTACTCAATTTCAGGCCCTGTTAATAATGGTCTGCACCCATACCTGCCACGATGAGGAGACAAAAAATCAATCTGCTAATGTTTCCTTTTTTTTTCTAAATTCTGACACTGTCTCTTCCTCAGTGTTTATTTACTGCTACATTTTCTTAGCCATGAGTTTTGAGTTAGTTGTTAGCATGTATAAGACATTAAACATCATTAATACATGTTTTCCTCTCACACACATACAAGTTTTGAAACAATATGTACACTATTTGAAGATGGAGAGATAAATGACTTTCTAATGATAACATTTTTGTGACCATGGGATGTTTTTGTATAAAATGGTCTTTCCAGCACTTCGCAATACCTGTCACCCAAACAAATCTTGATCATATTCTCAAAGAAATCTCACTGATTTATTCCTAGCAGAGTTACAACATATCTGTCAAAAAAAAAAAAAAAAAGGTCTTATACTGCAGAGGAAAAACTGTCACTAATTTTTATTCAGATGCAGGTACATTAATATGAAGTTGTAAGACTTAGACTTATGTCTGATTATTCTTTCTCTCCTGAACCCTTATTTACCATCTCTTCCTTCATCCCAATCTCTGCAAAACATATATTTCATAAATAGGCTGTAGAGTAAAACTACCTGGTTTGAAATCTACTTTCCTCTCATATTGGCTGTAGCATTAGGCAAGTTCTTTAACTTCTTTGTGCTTTCACTCCCAAAGCTATAAAAAGGGAATAATAATAATATTAGTATCCATACCAAAGGGTGCTTGTGAGGCTTGAATAACTTAATGTAGATAAAGTACTTGAAAAGGACCTGGCACATAAAAGAGCCATATTGTGCTTAGTCATTGTCATTGATAAAGATTGAACCAAGCATGCTGTAGTTTAATGCAGTTCTATAGGACACTCATGGTTAATTATATATTTTATTATAAAATTAATACATGTTCATTACTGAAAGCATCAGGAAATACATAGAAACACAAAAAACATAAAATTTCCCCTCTATTTCATAGATACCTAGTGTCTCATTTTTTATATGTGCACTTACATGTGTCATATACAAACATAAAAATTCGAATTTTTTTTTCTGATTATCAATCAATACAACTTGAAGAAGCCTTGGTTCAAGATTATGGACTGAGTTCCAGCATCTACTTCCTTTCCTAGTATAACTTCCTATTTCCAAATGTCTTAATCTGGAAAAATATTTTTTTTAATAATTTATTAATTTATTTATTTTAGAGAAAGGGAGAAAGAGAGAGTAGGAGGAGGGAGAAGGAGAGGGAGAGAGAGATTCCCAAGCCAACTTCGCATTGAGATTGGAGCCCAATGCAATGCTCGACCTTACAATCCTGAGATCATGACCTGAGCTGAAACCAAGAGCTAGACCCTCAACTAACTGAGCCATCCAGGCACCCCTGAAAAAATATTTTTTAAAAAACAGCTTAAAGAAACAAGTAATGTTCTCAATGCTATTATGATGAGCTGTTAAAGATAGATACAAAAAAGTTATGTTTAAAGAGAAAAACCACAGCCCTATACATAGCATATACGGGAAAACTATTGAGAAGGAGGAAATATACCTACAGAAACTAAGCATATGAAATCAACAAATGCACAGGAGAAGATGGGTCTTGAAGTAGAGGAATTACTTTAAATTCTGTACTCAGAAGAGCAGTCCTGCCTCTCTAGTCCTAATCAATAACCAAACAGCAGGCTACATAGTCATTTTTTTTAATTTATTTTTTAATTAGTTAATTTATTTTTTTAAAGATTTTATTTATTTGAGAGAGAGGGAGAGAGGGAACATGAGCAGGGTGAAGAGCAGAGTGAGAAGCAGACTCCCTGCTGAGCAGGGAGCCTAATGCGGGGCTCAACCCCGGGACTCCGGGATCATAACCTGAGCTGAAGGCAGACACTTAACCCACTGAGCCACCCAGGTGCCCCTTTATTTTTTAATTTAAATTCATTTAATTAACATATAATGTATTATTTGTTTCAGGGGTACGGGTCTTTGATTCATCAGTCTTAAATAACACCCAGGGCTCATTACAACACATACCCTCCCCAGTGTCCATCACCCAGTTACTCCATCCCCCACCCCCTCCCCTCCAGCAACCTTCAGTTGTTTCAGTTTGTTTCCTAAGATTAACAGTCTCTTATGGTTTGTCTCCCTCTCTGGTTTCGTCTTGTTTCATTTCTTCCCCTATGATCCTATGCCTTGTTTCTTAAATTCCACATATCAGTGAGATCATATGATAATTGTCTTTCTCTGACTGACTTATTTCGCTTAGCATAATATCTTGAGACCCTTATGGATGAAAATGAATTGCTTCTCAGGTGGTTACCCATGTGAGTGAGAGAGCTTAGGTAACAGATCCCATCATAGCTCTAAAGAAAAACAGAAGAAAGTTCTATGAAGGAGGGAAGAAATACTTGAAGTCCTCCAATATCAAGGCAAGCCACGAACACTTTAGAATCTGGGGAACTATAAACTGCTGGCTACCTCTATGTCTAAATACCATAAAGTAAAACATATAGGTCATGATGCCTTCTCCCTCCTTATAAGGCATCTGCAGGCTTCCATCCCATTCGTAGAATAGTTTATTTTGGAAATGCTTCAATAAACCAGGAAGGAAACCAACACCAAGTACCCATGATTACCAACTGAGCTCATCATTCATAACTACAGATATGATGGAAACCAAACTCTTAAAAGAGAAGGACCAAAATGAGCATAGAGAATAGCAGATACATACATCAGAAGATATTCAATAATTGAAAACAAAGCAATAATTAACAACTTCAGAGATATCTTCGGAATATTTTGAGAGACTGCTTTTTCACCCTCAAATAAAAGCAAGCTTCTATGAAAAGGAAACATTCAGAAAGCAAGGAAGTTACTAGAGAATAAAAACTATAACAAAACCTCAATAATAGAATGGACTTACATGACAACATAAAACTTGGTATTGAAACAGTTCTTGCGTGTTGAGCAGGCTGAATTTAAAAATATATGCTTAGACATCTTAAATTTCTAAATTACTAAAAGTTTTCTAAGAGAGGGTAAAATAGGAATAAGGAGCAGATTTCTTATTAAGTAGATGAGGGATGACAGCATCTTGGAATAAGAAAAGATCCTACAGAACAATGATTTAAAACTAAAAACCCCAGGCCTAATTAAAGTTAAATTAAAACAGAAGAGCAAAATAAAAGCATTTACATCAAGAATGTAATAAGATCATCTCTTTCCAAATACATATCTCTGAAATAATTATTTAGGATGCCCTGCAACAAAGTGAAGTAATACATAAAAAAAGAGAAATGTGTGAGATTCAAGAAGCAAAACGTGGAGGTATAATAAAGTACTAAATGATTTCAGCATTTACAACAAAATATATCATGAACAATCTCTCTCTGCCACAGATTGGGTAAATATATTTGCCACAAATAAAAGCTTAATAACCTTACTATATAAAAAGTTTCTTAAAAATAACAAAAAAGACAACCCAATAAATGTATTTTTAAACAGTTAATATAGCAACTGAGAAGAAATACATATGGCTATAAATTACTGAACATATGTTAAAACTCAATAGTAACTGCGATATGCAAACAAAAACAATGTCATTTCATAGTATTCCATGAAAATGGGAAAAAAATCATACATGTGATAATATCCAATGTGGATGAAAAGACAATTTGGTGGGGGGAATATTAGATAAGATTCTCAAAGATACCCACCAATATTCAAAATACACATGTCCTTCAATCCAGGAACTACAGTTCTGTGTATTCACCTTGAGATACGCATGTCCATACAAGGATATTAATTTCTTCATTGATTTCAATAACCAAGTATTGGATGCCACCTAAGCATCTAACAAGCTAAATTTAAGCATTTAACAAGTTAAATTAATGATATTTCATTATTGCAATAGAAGGATTCACATAAATTAGATCTGTATGTACTAAAATAAAAATATCTTAAAAATGTCATGAAGGGAATAAAAGTAATTTGGAACCAAATATCTACTTTATGTCATGTAAAACAGAAAACATAGCTATAGGTTTAAATTTACTTAGATACTATCAACTAGGAATTCAGATCAACTTCTTGCAACAGGAAATAGCAGTAACGTTGCGTAAGCAATATAGGGGCTTTATATTCTAATAGCAAGAAATGCTGAGAGAAATCATTCAGTATTACAATATCAGTAAGAATCCAGCACTTTTTAGTTTTTTCTTTTTCTTTATGCCTTTTTCAGGGTGTGGACCTTGTCATCCATTGTGTTTCCAAGAAGGCTGCTGCTGCCCTATTCCCTCCAAGCACCTCCACGGAACTTTCGACAGGAAATAAGGGAAAGGCAATGAATGGGTAAAGGGGAGTATGCCCCTGGATGTGTCCTATTTTAAGCAGTTTCCCAAAGCCCAACGTAATGACTTCTGCTATATTTTATTGACCAGAGGACATAATACCGCTGTCTGCAAGGAAGCTGGGGGGAAAGAAGTTTTTTGTTTTTCTCTATCTTGAGATTGAAAAATGGATAGATAATATGCAGTCTCTCCACACATTGTATATAAGAAAGTAAATAGAAGGGGCGCCTGGGTGGCTCAGTTGTTAAACGTCTGCCTTGGGCTCAGGTCATGGTCCCAGGGTCCTGGAATCGAGCCCCACATCGGGCTCCCTGCTCGCTGGAAGCCTGCTTCTCCCTCTCCCACTCCCCCTGCTTGTGTTCCCTCTCTTGCTGTGTTTCTATCTCTGTCAAAAAATAAATTAATTAATTTAAAAAAAAGAAAGTAAATAGAAAATAAAGGCCTGGGCAGTTCTAACAAACAATTAACATCAGTTGTCTCTGGGAAAATGCTGGGTTATTGGGATTAGAAGTCAGGAGGACAATGGGAAGTGTCAAGACACCAAGAAAAAGTACTTTAACTTTTTACTCTGCATTTTGCCGCTGAAAAACTTTGCAACAAGAATTGATTTTTATATTGCTTGTATAAAACAAATAAAAACAATTATTCATACCATAGACATTTTGAAACCTATAGAAAAATCTATAAACCTATAGAAAAATCACACAAAAATCCACTGCATTTCGATAGTTTTATGTATAATTTTAATATTATACCCATGTGCCCACACATAATGTACATGTTGGATTTTATTCATTCTAAATACAGAAATGGCATAGCCTTTTGAAAGAACATGATATACAAAGGTTGTTTTTTTTAAGATTTTATTTATTTATTAGAGAAAGAGCACGCATGTGAGAGAGAGAGAGAGAAAGAGATCGGGAGCAGGAGCAGGGGCAGAAGGAGAGGGAGAAGCAGGCTCCCCACTGAGCAAGGGAGCCCAATGCACCGTTTGATCCCAGGACCCTGGGATCATGATCTGAGCCAAAGGTAAACTCTTTTTTTTTTTTAATTTTATTTTATTATGTTATGTTAATCATCATACATGACATCATTAGTTTTTGATGTAGTGTTCCATGATTCATTGTTTGCGTATAACACCCAGTGCTCCATGCAGAACGTGCCCTCTTTAATACACATCACCAAGCTAACCCATCCCCCCGCCCCCTCCCCTCTAGAACCGTCCGTTTGTTTCTCAGAGTCCATAGTCTCTCATGGTTCATCTCTCCCTCCAATTTCCGCCCCCCTTCATTTTTCCCTTCCTACTATCTTCTTCTTTTTTTTTTTTTTTTTTTTAACATATAATGTATTATGTTTCAGAGGTACAGATCTGTGATTCATCAGTCTTACACAATTCACAGAGCTCACCATAGGACATACCCTCCCCAATGTCTATCACCCAGCCACCCCATGCTTCCCACCCCCCACCATTCCAGCAACCCTCAGTTTGTTTCCTGAGATTAAGAATTCCTCATATCAGTGAGATCATGCAATACATGTCTTTCTCTGATTGACTTAATTCTCTCAGCATAATACCCTCTAGTACCATCCATGTCATTGCAAATGACAAGATTTTTTTTTGATGGCTGCATAATATTCCATTGTATATATATACCACATCTTCTTTATCCATTCATCTGTTGAAGGACATCTTGGCTCTTAACCGACTGAGCCACCCAGATGCCCCACAAAGTTTCTTGATGGAAGACAGTATCCACCTCTTGGCAATCTTTCTTAATTAAAAAATAAAACTTCTAGGGGCGCCTGGGTGGCTCAGTTGGTTAAGCGACTGTCTTCGGCTCAGGTCATGATCCTGGAGTCCCAGGATCGAGTCCCGCATCGGGCTCCCTGCTCGGCAGGGAGTCTGCTTCTCCCTCTGACCCTCCTCCCTCTCATTCTCTCTGTCTCTCATTCTCTCTCTCTCAAATAAATAAATAAAATCTTTAAAAAAAAAAAAAAATAAAACTTCTATTTTCAATTATTTTTAAATATATAGAGATATATTATTCAAGTCTCTTGAAAAACAATAGGCATTATGTTGCTTTAAGCAATTTTGCTTTGAAAGGAGGGGTAAATATGTTTGGTTTGGTAATTCCAAATATAATTCCTCAATTGTGTAAATAGGTAAATAATTTTAGTTAATAACTTAATAATTTTGACTACAATAAATATTTTATTAAGCAAAATCTCATGCTATCAGAATGCATGCTACTCATTTTAAAAGAAAACTGTTTTAAAGTTTAATTTTATAATATCAACTGCAAGGGATACGTGGAAGAAATTTTAACTTAGGTTGTCACGAACAGTTGTGGTCATCTTAATGTAAATTGTTAGTCCCAACACTGGGGTATCTTTGTAAAACTGGGTCTCTACCCTTGGGGCCAGTATAAAGGGATGGATAGTGTTATGATTAAAGTATAGCAAGGTATTAGAATCACTATAGCCTATTCTCTTTCTTCCCTCCTATTCTTGTTCCCTTAAAACTGTTAAAGATTTATTTCTAAATGTTTCTCTATCTCTTAGGTTAGTCCTTTAGACTTCTCAATATTTCATTTGAATAAGAGATGTGAACGTTTGAAAACAGAATTGGAAAGATGCATTTAAATTTTGTTGTATTTTCATTTATCATCACACCCACCCTCATCACCCCCTCCAAGCCTTAATAAGTAACAAATGGAGTGCAGGAGCTTAGCACAAAAATTGTCTTTCTACTATTAACCTAAGAAGTGAGGATTAACTTAAAGCCAAGGGAATTTGGAGAGACCGTATATATGGGCAACTTTTTGTCTGCCCATGTGTGGATGGATGAGCCTGGTAAGATATGGTTATTAAGGAATAGGGATGAGTAATAACTATGATCTGTTCCTGGCAGGAAAGAACAGACTAAGCAACTGATACATGCTTGATTGATATGTTAATTAACCTTAAGTTTAATTATACGTTTTAGCTTTTTTATTCTTCAGGTAAGGAGGTATGTGCGTGTATATGTCTGGGTCTGTGAACTGTTTATATAGAAGAGACATGGGAACTTAAGCCATTTCTTCGTCCTGTAGTCTCACACACACACACACACACACACATACACACAGAGTAGCCCTAGCAATGCAATGGACTTGGGAAATATTTACCACATATTTATACACCATAGAAAACTTTATCTATATTTGCATAGAATTCTCCTAAATTTAACAAAAATTTATTTCACATAACTGCATTTAATTGGTATACATAGAAACAGTAAAGAAAATAGGCCTTGACCCTGATTCTTGACTGTCACTATTGTCTCAATTCTTGATTTTAATAATGGGATTATTATTGTTCTGTGAGAGATAATGTTCTTGCAAGGACATTTGCAAGTGTTATTAGGAAAATTTTAACCGCTTCAAAAATTGAAAGCATAGAATTCTTGATAAGAAGTAAGTATATGTGTTTTAATTAATTTTTGATAAATCATGTTTTCACTGGTGTTCAATATTTTGAGTAGGAGTTTGGAAGATAAAAAAATACGGTCTTTATCTTTCTTTGATTATTGTCTCATTCATAATTTTTAAAAGATACCCAATAATTTCATGATGCAATAAAACACTACCAAAAGTGATTCATTTTTTGTCTTTTAAATTCAGACATTGTCTTCAGTTTCTACTGTAAATATTCAGTTAATGCTTTTATCTCACAGGTGGGAAAATGACACACTTTGCCAATACTATATTTTTAACATGAGTTCAGTTACATCAATAGTATTATAATTAATGATTACATCATGCTTTAGAAGGGAAGTACAGGGAAGGTTGATATTAACATGCATGGCACACCATTGTGATATCAATACTCATTTTACTGTTCAGATTTTTTTTAAGCTAATAGCTGTCAAAAATACCCATTATAGGCTAGTCTATAATTTGTAGAAGTCAAGTAATACATTTTTTCTGAAGGTATAATGGATGCTCCATGGAGCAATTATTTTAGAAAGACAACTTCATCTCAGCTGTCTCGAGCCAGCAGAACTATTTAAGAGCCTGAGATGCATAATTCAACATGGAAGGGCTGTCAGAGTTGAGAATACCTTTAAATTATAAAAACTTAGCACCACGAGTCAGTTATAATTATAATGGAAATGTAGTTTTCTGTCATTTTATCATGGCAAACATCTCTCAAGAAGCAATTTCGCGTGTTAAAATATTTTGGCAAAGTGACTTTTGATTCCAAGGGGATACAGATTATCTGGTTTTATACCTGAATATTTTTCTTACAAATTGAGTTTAACGGCCTGTACTGCTTAAGATGGCAAACATAAGTGTATTATTAAAATCCCATTGGAAAATCTCAGGGAGACCATAGGCTACAGTAACTCACCAAGGCGGGTCTAGTTATGCACAAAAATATATTATTTTAATAGCAAAATATGACAGGCAGTTCTTCATCTGACATCCAATTATTTTACGTAGCAAATATCTGAATATAAAAATCATTGTCATTTTAGACAGAGTCCCTTTTCCTAGCAAGTATTTTCATGATTACAAATTAATAGTTCAAGATCTTCCTGGATTCTTAAGTTCATTGCTTTTGATGACTTATCCCAAATTTTCTACTCTCCAGATGGTAGCTCTTGTCTTTTTCCTGTTCTACAAAGCTTTTACTATAGTGGAAGAGTAGAAAGAAATGTGTGTGTGTGTGTGTGTGTGCGTGTGTTGAAAATAAGCTACAAAAGAAGAGCACAGTAGCATGTATCACAAACTTCATGTCTTCCTGAAAAATTCCAAAAGATGAAATGTTTACATGAGCCCGGAGTCCACAGTTGTATTCCACCATCTGGAACAATAGGAGTTACGCTGAGCACTCAATTTTGCAAACTGCCATTAAAAATACTTCTTTAGGACAATGAGTATATTTGTGAACTTTGTTAGTATTTATCTCATATTGGCTGTGACAGTAAACGATTATTCTCTTTTCTAAATAGTTTGGATAAACTTTGGATGCTTGGTTTATTTCCAGAAATAAGTAGGCTGATACATTTATTGAGTTTCTACTATATATATCACTTTTTCAATTCTGCACTTTAACCAATATGAAGACAATTTTACATTACTATTCAGAATATTGAACTGTCCATTTTTAATAAAACCAAGTGAAGCCAGAACTTTATCCAATTAAAATAGATTGAAGGAAATGGATAAAAAGGTAAATTTGATTGTATTTTCAGTTCAACAAATGTTTGTTAAGTGCATTATATGTCTGAGGTATTTTTCTAGCCACTAGGGATATATCCAAAAAAAAAAAACAAAGACAAAAATTCTTTTGATCAGGTGGTTCATATTATTCATTTAAAGGAAAAATAGAAAATTCAGTTGGATAAACACCAGTTTTGGAGATAACTATATGTAACTTAGATTATTTTATCATAAGGCTTCAATACTTTCTATAAATGAAGATATAATTCAATACAATCAAAAAGAGTCTTCATGTTCTTATTTTAAGAGTTACAAGAAAATAATTACCCTGACACCTATGAAATCCTGAAAATAAGGATAAGATGCACATCTGAAAGGAAAGGGCAAGAAAAGAAGAGAAAGAGGTGTATTGTGTACTTAATTTATGCTAGTTGTTTTAATTTTATTATATCCTTGAATCCACACAGTAACATTAGGAGTGCAATCTCCATTCTTCAGTTAAAAACTGAGAATCATAGAATTAAGTAACATTCCCAGCAATTTGTAAGATTAAAAAAAAAGATAATTAAATTCAGGTATTTCTAATTCTCCAACTTCTACCAACTTATTTTTAGGAAATCTTCACAGATCAAACAACCTGAAACGATATTTAGAGATACATTAACTGATCTTCTTATCTCTGGAAAGAATCCATTGTTCTTAAGGAAGATGAATTCTCCAAGAGGACATTTTATAAAATATTGCAATATTATTTTTTTTGTTTCATCTGGAACATATCCTTTTCCATTTTGTGTTGAATTTTTGCTTAAACACATACATGTGCACACACACACTTATTGAAAAACATATCATCAGGGATTCAAGTTAATTTTGGAATGCCAAATTTTTCCCCCTGCCCCCTACTTTGCTTATTGTCATTCAAGAGAATATATACTTGCAGTTAATAACTGAAAAATTTCCATATTAAGTTATAGAAAAAGGTATAAATGATGCATTCTTCTTGCCCAGTATGATACAGTTTTATAGATATTGTAATGCACTGATTTCTTGATTATTGCCAGAATTAAATGTATTTTGCTGAAAAATGGAGTGTAGTTATGGTATTATATTATTGTATCATGGAGGTAATCATTATCTAGAAAATAAAGAATAATGCATTATAGTAATGCACTACACATATGATTACTTCTAGTATAATGTTATATAATGCTTAAATTAATTCCAAGCAGCTTCCTAATTTTATTTCAGTACAACCAGATCACAAGTCATAGGGAAGTAGAATATAAAACTTAACCAATATTTTATTTGATTCATTTTGACTGAATCATGAACTACTATAAAGCATGAAATTTCTGAAAACTTTAATTGCTTGAGAAAGAAATTTAGTAATTTGTCTTTGGTGGTCACTGTGAATAAATGAATGGAATTCAGAACGGACAGTATTATGAAAAGTTCTATTTATAGGATAGTGAGGTGGAAGAAAAGTTTTTAAAAAATAAGGAGAAAGGGTCAGAAAGGAAAAAAAAAGAGAGGGCCATACGAGAGGGAAACATAAAAAAGAAGTAAGGAGTTAAGGGAATTTAGAGGGGGACAGACATGAGGCAAGAAGAGGAGATAAAATGTGTGTTCAGCAAACTGGAAAACTAAATAGGCAAAGTTCTCAGTTTAACTTTTATATTTACCTTTTTTTGTATTCTTCTCTAATATAACAGCTCAAATGGAGACTTAAAATTAATGCTATAAATACAGCCTTTTAATGCAATGTTACATTGTGCAGAATATCACATTAGGTCTTTCTAATGAGTCAACAAAATTTCTACATTGCCCTCTAATACTCTAAAATTAAGAAATTTAATAATAATTAATAATAAATATATGAATTTTAATAGAGGAAGAGTTAGTTGTACAATTTTTATGATGCCAGGCTTTGTATTTAGCTCAAACTGTGAGGTAGGGTGTTTGTGCTGTAGGATCCTATCAACGATATTCTTCCTTTAGAAGACACAGGGGCATTTTGAAGTGGACTCATAACCAGAGTGTGTCAAGCTTTTGATCCAGGCATAGGATCTTGCTTCATATTGCTAATGTAACTTTCTCCTTTTTTCTCTCTCCCTCCTTTTCCCTCCATCTCTCCCTCTCTCAATCTCTCTCTCCTTTCCCTGATGTAAAGATCATTAAAATAAAGATCAACTTTTAATTCAGTAGAGTTAGGTATCCACATTTACAATTCTATTTCTGAGGCTATTAAGTGTAGAGGTAAATACATTTTTTTATCTTGCTTTGTTTGTTTTTTTTTAAAGATTTTATGTATTTATTTATTTGCGAGAGAAGAGACTGAATGAGAGGGATAGGGAGTAAGAATCTGAAGCAGACTCCACACTGAGCACAGAGCTTGACATGGGGTTCCATCCCACAACCACAGGATCATGACCTGAGCTGAAACCAAGAGTTGGACACTTAACCAACTGAGCCACCCAGGCGCCCTTGAAATTTGTTTTAATGTTATAACTAGGTGGTTAAATTAACCTTAAAACATGTTTCACCACAGTTTATTTAGTATTGTGGATGCAATATATCGGAAGTTTTGGAGTAGCAAATGATAAAAATAACAAAGACATATTGGTATGATGAGAGAACGGTATATAAATCACAGGAAATTCAAAGATGCTAAAATGGTAGAAACTATTTGAGAAGTATCTTATATGGGATGTCCCATTAAGTATCAGAAGCACTGCCCCCCTATGATCTTATCATTATACTCTACCATACTTTTCTGTTTAAATAATTTAGGCACTTTCAAAGCTTATTTCTTCACAAGAATATTTTCACATTTTTTGAAACTCCAAATAATATATATTCAAGCAGAAAACTTGCAAAACATACAAAAGCACAAAGGCAAGCGTCACCAAGTCCCTTCATATCCCACTAATCTCCCAAATGCAATATATAGTCTTCTAAATGATTTTCTCCCTGCAGGTATTATGTATGGAAATGGATATATCTATACCTATTTTTATGTTTTTTAGATACCTAAGAGGATTTTAAACTAGAATTTTGAAGTACATAGAGAAAAATCATGAAAATAAAATAATATTTACTCAATATCAGCAATTGAGTGGATGGTAAGAAACAGAAACAACATTTTACTGTTAAGTGGCAAATACTGAGAGAAATCAATTCCCAAACCAAGTTCAAAGAACAGTCAGCAAATAGGATATAACGCAGATGGGAAAGGGAGAGAAGGTTGGAGTTCAGAAGAGAGAAGATGGCAACAGATATAAACCTTGGATTCTTAGTTTACAATTTTTTTAATGGTGTCTGATGACATCATTCTGTAAATGAAGTGGCTGTGGCAAGGATTCTTTGTTGTACTTTCCTTTACATCCCACAGTGTTCCCAGGTTTGGTATGATGCTCAGAATTTTCTCTCCTCCCAGGTTCCACTTTCTTTGCTTCTCCCTATATACGTCCACTTCATAACTCTACATAACTTTTTAATATGAATGTACCAAAAACTATAAATATCTAACTCCTTTGTAGCCTGAGGACTGGTAAAACAGTTACAGGGGCTGCACTGAGGGAACAGACCCATCTAAAGAGAACTCTGTGCCAGTCTAATGTCCTAAAATCAGCAGTTTTAACCTGAGTTTCATTTTATTAGGCTGTGTTAAAGCCAGATCCCATCAGAGCCAGGTCCAGCCTTTCCCTTTCTTCCTCTTTTCAGGGAGCCTTTACGATTTAAAAAAATGTCTTGGTCCAATATTCGTGAATTCTATTAGTGGAGGCATTCTGGCACTTACGTCAAGTTACACTGCATATAAATGGAGGATAAAAGGATTACCAGATTATAAATCAAATGAGAGTTTCTGGCAATATAAATCTCAGCTATGTCAGGCTCTTGTGTTAATGGAATTCTGCAATTCCATTGGCCAGTAAGAATTTAAATTCTGTGTTACAAACCTCACTAATTTTTCACAGGACTTCCTCAGTAAAATATCAAAAAATAAAGTGGGAGGTTTACAAGCAAATTTGTATCAGGTCTTAAAATTTTTTTTTAAGATAGTGCCAAAAATATTATCGGTGTTTGAAAATGTATTATAACACCTATGTTATATAATTCTAAGGCTGTCTTGGAACTTATTTAGCACTTAATCACTCAAATAAATGCAGTCAAATTGTGTTAAATGCAAACCAGATAGTATATTTAACATTGAGATAAATGAATGTGATTTGACCAATGGATTAGAATCCAATAAGATGGTGTCTGGTTGAGTCAAATGAAAGAACTACTTATGTTCGATTCAGTCAAATAACTATGGTAAAATTTGTGTGTTTGTGATTATGCATTTTTTATATATACGTAACTGCAGAATTAACAAGTTGTTAGAATTAACATGGTTTAAGCAGCTGTGTTTGGTCAAGTGATAATTAGCTTTATCTCTAAATATGTATCTAGTATTGATACACATGGCAGTATTAACTTGGTTCATTAAAATTCGTATTTATTATGTGGTGGTTATATATAAGAATGGATTTTTAGGTGATGAAACCATTCTTTTCATACGGTAACTTTCAAACATTAGGTTTTCTTCAAGATAGTCTGGGTATATTCTAATATATTGAATTTTAATTCCTTTACGAGGTTAGTAGTTGTTGAGCATCATCAATGGATACAGAAATGTGCTAGGTGTGGAGTATGAAGCATAAGGTATCAGGTCTGCCTATGCAAATGGGAGGGCAGATAATTAAGGTCACCTTTAATAAGCTTTGAAGGAATTATTCTTTTCATGTAAGCAATGATGATCAGACATGATGTCTCTTCTACTCAATATTTTATCCAAATTTCCTGAGGATTAAGCATGTGACAGACCAATGTCGATCTACACAAGATCATTGCATGATAGCTTTTAATTTTATTTTTCTTAATATATCCCCACCTTTATTTTTCCCTATGATTCGTGATGCTAGACAGAATGGAGAGGTCCTATATCATATGTCTGACCAAGATATACAATGTAGCCCAGATCCTTTAGTGTTTAAGAACAGTTTCACAGATGTCAAAAATTCATTAGAGGAGAAAATCTCAGAATAAAAACTTTACTGACTCCTTTCCTCACAATATCCCTTTAAAATATTTTTTAAACCCTGTTTAAAAATGCTCTTTAAATTTGGGCAGAGAACATTCAATACTTTAGATTCCACGATGAGTCGTGAATATAAAATGCTCTAAAAGAAGAGATGACCCTTGACTTAGTACTCTTCTACATTATCTCAAGTTCCAAAGCACTGCTCCTCCAAAACTGGATGCTTCAAATCAGTTACCACAGTTTAAATATTTTCAATGCATCGAGGAGTATAGACTGTATTTTAGTAGACTTTAAATGGGACTTTTGACATGGACCCTCAAGAGTACACCAGACATTGAAGATGGGGAAAAGAAGTGTGAACCAAGGAAAAAGAATTGGCAACATCATGGAGGTAGGTGTTAAATTATGGAGAATTGTGATATCTGAAGGAGTCATCATGTGGATGGAACAGGAAGGGACGTGTTGCAATTTATGTTTCACAGAGCTGTCTCTGGAAATAATATACAATGGAAAACTGAGGAACTTGACTCAGATAGAGCAATTGAGCAATTATTGCAAGAATTCATGTAAAAGATGATAGAGTCTGACAACTGGAGTGAGAATGCAAAAGAGTTAGATTCAAGAATCGGTTCTAAAGTGGAACTGAAAGTGATGCTTTCATTATTGCTCTATGCTGTTACTTGTCTGTTGCTGTGGGAATGCACCTGACATAGGGTTTAACTGAAGTCAATATATTGATGGCAGTGCTTATTAGATGCATAACTTTGGACAAGTTATTTAATCTTTCTTAAGTTTTGGTTTCATTATCAAAAATGTGAAGAAGACAGTAATAAATCCTTAATTCATCACATTTGGGAATATGCAAAGACTCCATGAATGGTAGCTTTTATTTATTTTTAATTTAATTTAATTTTTAAAAAAAGATTTTATTTATTTATTGACAGAGAAAGTGAGACAACACAAGAAGGGGGAACAGCAGAGGGAGAGGGAGAAGCGGGCTCCCCGCTGAGTAGGATTCCCGATGATGTGGGGCTCCATCCCAGGACCCTGGAATCATGCCCTGAGCTGAAGGCAGATGCTTAATGGACTGAGCCACCCAGGTCCCCCTAAATGGTAGCTTTCAGATATTAGATTTTTTTTCTGCTATAAGCATCTAAACTTGGACAGTGGTAGTAAGGAAAATTATGACTGTTTTTAAACTTAGTATGAATATTTTGACTTTATCATGTTTTCAGTGACTTTTTCATCTTATCATGTGTGTGTATATATATATATGATTTATGAACTTTCACTAAATAGAACATATATATATTAAATATATATTAAAGTTGATTTTAATCTATGAAACTTTGAAGAACAGCACAGGTTGTATGCAATGGTGTCATTTGGGCTCAAAGTTGGTAGCTCTTAGCTTTGGCTAAATACTGGATTCATCAGACAATTTTGAGAATAAAATTCCTAGGATAAAAGCCAAATCAGCTGAATCAAAATATCTGCAAATGGAGTACAGGAGTCATTATTTTTAGATCCCAGGTGATTCTAGCACATAACTTACATTGATCACTACTGCTCTAAGTGTTCTAAGTTAGCACTTCTCCAAATTTAACGTGAGAAAAAAATCACCTGGGGAATTTGTTGAAATGCAGATTCTGAATCTCTACTCCTGGGTGGAGAATGAGAGATTCTGTATTTCTAAAAAAGATCCCAGTGAATGTTTTATAACCGATGGGCAGAGCCAACTCTGAGTAGTGAGGATCCAGATGATTGAGATCAGAGAGGCTACTATAAACAGGGAAATCCTCCTGAAGGTTCGGTCAAGAATGGCCTATAGGTCAACGGTTGATGAAGGATGGGGGCTCCACTTCAGATAGGCAAATGAGGAAAAAGAAAAGTCAGACATGAAGGAGACACAGAGAAGTATACAGGACACAATTAGATTTTTGAGGAGCAGTAGATGATAAAGCTGTATCATAAAAAATTTCAGACCAGACTGAGACCTTGAAAGCTCTAGAGAGATATTTGGGTTTTTATTTCTGAGTTAAACAGAAATTTGGAAGAAGCTTTACAAACACATTAAAATATGATCAGAGAACGGGGGTTTGGGAGGGTGCCTCTCCAGGCAGGTCATATGTATAGAGTCAATTAGAGCTGAAGAAGCTGAAGGATGGAATAAAGGATGCTGGGGGTGTGGAGTAAAGGGAGTAAGGGATGCTGGGGGTGGGGAGTCTTGCCCCTAATAATGAAGGGCCTGGGGCAAGTGTACAAATGGAAGCAAAACTTTTATTTTTTTTAAAAGATTTTATTTATTCATTTGAGACACAGAGATACAGAGAGAGAGAGAGAGCATGAGCAGGGAGAGGGGCAGAGGGAGAGGGAGAAGCAGGCTCCCCGCTGAGCCAGGAGCCCGATGCAGGGCTCGATCCCAGGACCCTGGGATCATGACCTGAGCCGAAGGCAGACGCCCAACCATCTAAGCCACCCAGGCGCCCCGGGAAGCAAAACTTTTAAAAAGTAGTTGTAATAGTACTAATCATAAATTTCATTAATTGATTTTATGTATGACAGGTACTCTGCTAATAGTTCTGATTATATAATTTCGTTCTCATAATACTCCTATGAGATACATACTATTGTCCTATTATATTGGTTGTAAAACTAAAATAGAGGGAAAATTAGTATCTTGCCCAGGAGCACAGTACTAATAATAAATTCAGAGCCAACTAATTCATTCTTTCATACTTTGTCAGTTTTTCAAAAACATCACACTATTTCTTTCTACTTAAAAAAAAAAATCCAAGTTACCATGTTTACAGTTCTATGTTCCTGTACTGCTGAAACAGAATTTTAGTGCAACCCAAGTTAGCAAATCTGTCCAAATTCAGCAGAAAGGCAAAAATGCCATGCATGCCTTTGTTGGGGAAACCATATAACCCTCAACCTTTTCATGTTTATACATAATGGTTTAGAGAACACATTTCTAAAGAATAATATCAATTTTTTGATACTGAAATCATAATACCTGTTTGTGCTGGAGTTTAAAGACTTGTTCTTTATATGGATCTCAGGACACCTATGCTGCTTGGGATATGATAGGTTTTTGTTTTTTGTTTTTTGTTTTTTGTTTGCTTTTTAATTTAAAACAGCTTTATTAAGATATAATTTGCATATCATAAATTTCACCCATTTAAAGTATGTAAGTTAATGTTTTTAACATATTTAGAGTGGGTAAAACATCACTATGATCCTATTTTAGAACACTCCATCACCTCCCAAAAAACTCATGCCAACTCCAGGCCTAATTTACCACTGCTTTCTATCTCATAGACTTGTTATTTTCTATTTATATAGATTTGCACACTTCATATAAATGGTGTGATAGAATATATTGTCTTTTTTGACTGTCTTAGCATACTGTTTTGTGGTTTATTCATGTTGTAAAATGTATGAGTACTTCATCCATTTATATTACTGAATAATATTCTATCCTATGGATGCACCACATTAAATGTATCCATTCATCAGTCAATGGACATTTGGGTTCATTACACATTTTGGCTACAGTGAATAATACTGCTAGGAACATTCCTGTACAACTCTTTGTTTGGACATATTTTTTTTTTTCATTTCTCCTGTTACCTAGGAGTGGAAATACTGGTTTATATGTTAATTCCATGTTCAACCTCTTGAAAAGTGAAAAACACTTTTCCAAATTGGTTGCACTATTTTACATTCTCACCAGCAATATATCAGAATTCCAATTTTTCAAAATAGTAATCTTAATTACTCTACATAATTTGATTTAGCAGATCTGTCCCAAGCCCCAGGAATCCAAAATTCTTATAAAAGCCCTATGAAAATAATATGGTACCCCCAAACCCACTTCGAGAAAAATTAATTAAAGTGAATGAATTCTACCAAATAGTGAGAATTTGAAGATACTTTTTGTATTAAAATAAAAATAAAAACAAAAAACAGTCCTAGGTGGACTGCAGACATCCTGACCCTGAGGACTGAGGATGACTTTATTGTACACTATATATATATAGATTACTTTACTGTAAAAAACAAAAAGTGTAATCCTGAGTCCCCCTAAATCTTGTCTTCAGTGGCTATATAGTAAGAATGTAACCACCATCATTTTCCTGTGCTATCATAGTCCAGGGGCCATTCTGGCTCTAGATGACAAGGAAAACAATTTTAGATCGAAAAGTTCCCAGGGAATTGCAGAACATGCAAACACAAAACATGAAAAATTTCTTTCAATCAACCCAATTCCGTCATTAAAATGCAATTTTACATCCAAATATTACGTATTCTAGATGTTGTCTTGCCACTTCTTGCTATCCCTAACCTCTTTGAGTATGCAGCCTCAGTCAAAGAAAACACGCTGGGAGAGCTGTCTTGACAATTGTCTTTAAACTAAAATCTGCAAGCTACAGATTTCATGCAAAGCAAGTTTATCATTTCTAATTGCTTTGAGGGATGAGTATGAAAAGGAAAACAATCCCCAGAAAGCACTCCTCCCCCAAAAAACAAAATGGCAACATCACAAATATAAAATTGGGGGAGAAGCTTTCATTTACTCAAAAATATGCAACATAAGTAAAGACAGATACTTCTAAGGGCTGAGTGGGTATGATCCTGTAGTGTATTCTGCCAATTGTAGGACAACCCAGTTGTCAAAATCTTCCTTCACTGTGAATAGTTTATGCAGAAATTGAGTAGTATTTTGTTTTTGAAATCTGTGAGGATTGAGAATAATTTTACTATATGCCATTATTTTTAATAAAAATATTATCCACTGTATCCACTATCCATTACTTTTATTTTTATTTTTTCATTATCCATTATTTTTAACAAAAAGCATGAAGAGAGATGAAGCTGAAAACTTTTTAACAGCAATTGTTTTAAAAATATGGAATTATTCGAAACTTGAAAAAGGCAGAGTATAGGAAGTTGTCATCCAACTGTGAGCGATACCTTTCTTGCAACACACAAGGCCAAATAATGTCAGATGTTAGAAACCCGAAAAGAAAGGTAAAAGGGAAATCAGTGTCTGTGGATTCTTCTTAGGATGATACATTTAAGACTCCATTTCTGAAAATCACGTCGTAGGGTTTTTAGGAAAATACCTGACAGCTCAGATGATAGTTGAAAGAGAAAATAAATGAAAGATATCCCCAGGAAACACAGAAAGACAAATATAAAGTAGTGACTCAAGGGCAACATAAACTTATTGCCTTCTGATTTTCTTCACAATAATACTTTTTTTTTGCTGATTATTATAAGAAATAAATGTCAATGAGACAATGTGGCAGAAGTTGATTCTGCTAGGTTGGTAAAAATGTGAAGGATATTTTGTCTCTGAAAGGTTGGCTGAGAGTTTATAAATATGGTTTCTGGACAGACTGAAAACAAATGAGCTTCAATGTAAGATGTTTCAAGGCATGTTTTATGCTTTCTTGGTCTATGAACAATCAGGTATTTAATGTTTAACTAGCCATGTACTGTTTATTGGGAAGGAGGGGAAAATCGAGTCCTTAATTCTAATTTATGGGAAAAAGAAGGAATGGGACAGTCCTTCGAGTGCTATAACATGTACAAAATACTTCCAACAAAGGGGTTTTGGTAGGAGCTTATAAATGTGTGCCATACATCAGGATATCCTATTTGAAATAATGGAAATGCATTGAGAAGACATGACCCTAAGCAATTCAAGCGGGGGTGGGGGGGAGGGCTGGATGAGGAAGGTGGCATGGAAGATATTAAATCATGCTTCCTTCTGTCATTGCCAATTATATATTCAATTTCCGAGTCAATGTTTAATATATCATCAGAGCAATGCATTATAATTCTAGGATGGCTGGCACAGTCATAGTAACATCACTCTGATGTCATCTTAGATTCTGGCAAAGAGCCACAATGAGCATGAAAGTTTAGCCATCCTGAGAAACATTTCTTGTATTTTTAAAAAATAAGTGGTTAACATTAAGCCAAACTAAAGAAACAACTCATTTGAAGAAGTGGAGGTCATTTTCCAACTGTTACTTCATAGTGTATACTGGCATTATGCCAGGAAGACAGAAAGGAAAGCCCTGTAATAAAATATGTTTTAATAAATTATTAATTTTTCATAGCCAGGCTAAAGATTTAGAAGGAGGATGGCATTTTCTAACTAGGCCACAGGCTTACTGAGGTTAAAACTCTTTTTATTTTGCCCAACATTGCAATATGGATGAGGCTTTGCTCTAGCTTATCGTAACTGCAGTGCACAATCGATATTTAAATCCTGAAAGATCAGCAATAATGGATGCAAACTGAACAGATCAATATTTAGCCTTTTGTGGACTATAACTTTTATCTTAGCCCCAATTACTCCATGGCACAGGGGTTGATTTTTAATGTCTTGGGTGTTTGGAATCTCACTAAGTTTAATTTTAAAAGTTACAAAGCACTTTGTAAGACACCTAGAGAGGTGTTGATAAAAATTATTCTAAAAATATGCTTAAATAGGTTTACAGTAATTTCAAGATCATTTTGCAATAATGAATTTCAATTGTGATGTGTGTGTGTGTGTATGTTTAATTTACAGGGGATCAGATAATTTTAAAATTCATGAAAAGATATTTCCTTGTAATGTCTTTGGCAATACTGCATGACCACTTGAGAGACATTTGCCCAGTTTATCTTTTTAGGATAAAAACTAATTACAAATTGAATCAAATGTTAGCATTAAGATATTGTTTAATTATTCAGGTATCACAGCATAACTAATCAATTATGATAATTTGTGTCTGAACTTCTCTAAAGGGTTTTAAGTAAATCAAGATTCTGGAAAAAATAACGTACTTTCTTTAGAAACAGCAATTTCAATTTATCACTCTTTGAGAAGATAACTACTCCTAAGTGTGAGCTCTGTTCCCCAAAGCCCAAACCCCATCTAATGCTAACAAAAAACAAAACAAAACAAAACAAAACTGTACCTTTAGTGACTAAGTAAATTAGAACATTTACTATGGAGCAGTACAAAGTAATAGCCTTTTTTTGTAGGACTTCTATTTTTAGAGAGAGAGAGAGTGTGTGTGTGTGTATGTTGTCTCAGAATTAAAAAGGGAGGAGTAAGACTTCCAATTATAGTAAGCATACTGCAGTTGATTACTTAAAATTAACAAAATACAAAAAGCAACTGCTTGAGGAATCTGACAAGTAAATAAGAACAGGAAAATTGGGGAGGACATTAAAACTTGAATAAAAGCTAATATGGTCATGTTGTGCTTCATGTTTTTATTTCTTCTTAATCTCCCCACTGTGAGACAAATTAAACTGTATGATGGATACCATCATCAAAATCTCTTGTAATCCCTCCTTCTGGCCAGAAGGCCAGGAAAAAACCCACCTGCAAGCTCAAGGGAGTAGGGATAATTCTTCGTTTCCCCCCTTTTATAATTCTCCTGCTCCAAAGCCAGCCCCAATGCAGAGCTACAATACCACATTGCAGAAGTGGCACAAATACCTAGAGATTAAGAAAAACACCCATAACTCTGGATTCACAAAGAGAATAGAGGGGTATCGTTAAAAAAACAATGTAAAAGAATTCCCAATATATATTTTTTTTATCTCTTCTCTTTTTACTTTGCCCCAAGAACAGGCCCAGATGCACGGATCTGTACAAAAACTTGGGAGGCCAAATGATTGAGAGAATCTCGTCTTTCTGTCTAGTGGCACCAAAAAAAAAAAAAAACAACCAAAAACAAAACCAAAATATAGTCCAAACAAGCTGCAGAGTGTCAGAGAAATCTCATAGAGGAATAAGTTGGAGACCTCCTATTTGCATGTGAAACAATGCAAGTCCTGAGCTCGGCCCCAAGTGTCCTCATGCAGAATGTACCTAAGAAGCATAGCCAAGGGTTTGAAAAGGGAACTACTGTATAAACCACTGCTACAATATAAACCACTGCTACTGCTCAGGTAACAGGCAGACTTAAAGAACACAGTAAACACTATGAATATTAAACTTACATTAGATCACCTGCAGAAGGCAGTCTGACTTGCATTCTATACATGAATTGACTGCTTGCTAAAAGAAACAAAAATCAGCATTTTCAACTGGATTTTAGGAAAACCTGGTTTATAACAGTTTCCAAATGTCCAGACACTCTCCAAAGTTACCCAAAACATCAGGACCCAGGACAGTTTGACCAAGAACCAGGAAAATCTGACAAATTATCAAGGGAAAAGAAAATCAACAGATGAAAACCCTGAGATGACACAGATATAGGAATTACCACACAACAATCTAAAGAAGTTATTATCAAGCTTTATGAGGTAAACATGAACACTCTTGAAATGAATGGGGAGAAATAGAAACTATAAAACAAAAGCAAATAGAAATATTAGAACAGAAAATAAACCAATATCTGAATATCTGGATAGGCTCAAAGTAGAATGGAGATGACAGAGGAAAGAGATAGTAAAATTGAGATAGAACAATAGAAACTGACCAGGTTTGAACAAAACAGAAAAAAAAAGATGGAATACAAAATAAACAGAGCCTTAGTGACCTGTGGAATAATATTTAAATGTTTCATATTTTTATCATTAGTGTTCTTAAAAGAGGAAAAAGTAACTGCTGCACAAAACATATTTGAAGAAACAGTAGTTATAAGCATCCTAAATTTGGTGAAAGGCATACATTCACAGATTCAAGAAGTTCAGTAAACTCCAAATCCATAACATAGCATTTGTACGTAGAGAGCTCCGTATTAGAAGAAATGCTAAAAATTGATTTTAAAAAGGAGAAATATGAAAGTCCACAATTACACTAGAAGATTTCAATACCCCTTTCTCTGTAATTGATAAAGCAGTAAGACAGAACATTAACAAAGATATAAAAAATATCTTTAAAAATATCTTAACAATACCATCAACTAACTAAAAACAGGGTTTGGCAAATTATGGTTTACCAATCAGATCTGGACTGCCACATTTTTTTGGTATGGCCCAGGAGCTAAACATGGATTTTATACTTTAAAATGGTTGCATTATAAATGGTTACATAATTATCTAAATAGTCTCTTCAATTTTGCTTCTTGGTCTGCAAAGTCTAAAATATGTACTACTTTTAACTTTAATAGGTTGCCAATCTCTGAACTAGAAAGTGACATTTATAGAACACTCAACAACTACAGACCAGATAGTCTTCCAGGTATTCATGAAATATTCACTAAGACCATGTTGTAGGCTATAAACCAAATCATAAAATATCTAAAAGAATGGAAAGCATACAAAGTATGTTCTCTGATAATATCAGGATTAACATATAAATCTGTATCAGAAAGATATCTTGAAAATCCTCAAACAGATTGAAATTGAACAGCACACTTCTATATAACTAATGGTTATAAGAGTATGTTACAAAGAAAAATAAAAACATTTTAATTGAATTACTGTACATCAAAATTTGTGGAATGCAGCTAAAGCAGTGCTGAGAGGGAAATTTATAGCAGTAAATGTTTGTATTAAAAATAATAAAGGTCTTAGGTAATCAGAGCTTCTACCTTGAGAAATGGGAAAAATAATAGCAAATTAAGTAAAAAGCAAGCAAAATGAATGAAAAAAATAAGTATAAGAACAAAAACAATGATGTAAAGATAAGACAGAATCAATAGAAACAAAAGATAATTCTTAGAAAATATCAAGAAAATGTATAATCTACCACTTAAAATAACAAGAAGAGAGAAGATTAACATTAAGAATAACATCAATAAAAGAGGATATCACTACAGATGCTAAATCGTGAATATAGGAATAAAACAAATAAATCTACAAATCATTGTTGGAAGAAATTAAAGATCTAAATATTTGTGGGGCGCTTCGGTGGCTCAGTCAGTTAAGTGTTTGACTCTTGATTTTGGCTCAGCTCATGATCGTGGGGTCACGGGACCGAGCCCTAAGTCAGGCTCTGTGCTGAGCGTGGAGCCTGCTTGAGATTCTCTTTCTCCCTCTCACTTTGTCCCTTCCCTCCCTGCTCAAGGGCTCTTGCTCTCTCTCTTAAAAAAAAAACAAAACTAAATATTTGCAAAATACTTATTTTGCAAATTTTTCAAAAATTATATATTCATGGATCAGAATGCTTAATATTTTTTTTTAAGTTAATGGTCTTTTTTATTGGAAAAAAAAAGACTAGCATTTACAACTTGGAATGGACATAAATTGTAATTTCTTGATCAGCAGTGTTGATGCTTGTGCTGAAGTCCACAGCCACAACCTACTCTGCTGGCTCCAAGTCATGGTTCAGGAGGTTTTAAAAACAGAGAGTCCCAAGATGCTCCCTTGGTAAAGGTTTCTTTAAAAAAAAAAAAAAAAGTGTGAATGGTGACAGCCTGACACCCATTTCACTCTAGGACAACACGGGACAATGCTAAACCAACACACACAGCATGCCACCGGGATGAGTGTCATGGTCACCACAGGTGGGAGTGCCCAGAAGTGCGAGAGGGCTGTCCTGCTAAGTGGGGCTATGTCTAGACAGTTTATCCTTCACTCATTTTTCTGCACAGCATCCTGAGGTAAACCGATTTTAAATGTTTTGTTTTCAGTAAAGCAGTTATGACAATTTATACTAACAAGTTGAACTAGAACCCATTTGAAGAAGTTTTAAATTTGTTTTTTTCATTTTTTGTTTTTAATACAAATGCCTGACTGTGCTCAATTGTCAAGCTGCTTGCATGAAAAACTGGCCAGCCCAGACAGTGTATTAATCATGAGCAAGTGGAACTGCAAGGAGTCCATTAGGTGCTTCCTTATCATTAAGATAGTACAAGTATTTATATGGTAAAACTGATGTGTAGCTTGATCTTTAGGGGACAGGACCACCAACCAATACATGCAGATTTTGTGTGTGTGGACAGAAGGTACTTTTGACATTCAGTTTTGCTATATAGAAACAGAATGAGTAAAATGAACTTTTTCTTTTTTTTTGCAAGAGGTAAGTAAAAGATTCAATTTGATTCTTCTAGAAGGGAGGAAAGGAGTTGAAAGTAGGCCTTCATTTAGCAGTCATCATCCGTACGAATTCTTCATAGTTGACTTGCCCATCTCCATCAATATCTGCTTCTCTGATCATTTTTTTTTGGGGGGGGGTGTATATAATGTTCTTTTTTAAAAATTTTTTATTGTTATGTTAATCACCATACATGACATCATTAGTTTTTGATGTAGTGTTCCATCTGATCATTTCATCTACTTCTTCATCTGTTAGTTTTTCTCCTAAGTTGGTCATGACATGACGTAGCTCCGCCGCGCTGACATAACCTTTGCCATCCTTGTCAAAGACTCGGAATGCCTCGTGAATTTCTTCTTCACTGTCTGTATCTTTCATTTTTCTAGCCATCATAGTCAAAAATTCTGGGAAGTCTACGGTGCATTTCCGTCAGCATCCACCTCGTTGATCATATCCCGCCATTCGGCTTCTGTTGGGTTCTGACCCAGTGACCTCATGACAATTCCAAGTTCCTTTGTTGTGATGGTGCCATCGCCATCTTTGTCAAATAGGGAGAAAGCTTCCTTGAACTCAGCAATCTGTTCTTCGGCCAGCTGAGCAGCCCTGGTGCGAGCAAAGGGAAGAAGAGCAGAGGGAGCGAGGGCGGCTGCACCGGCGCAGGGGCTGTGAGGGCGGGGGCGCCTCCGCCGCTGCTGCTAAGGAGAGATGAGCGTTCAGCGCTGTGCCGGCCACTGGCCGCCACCTGCTTGCGAGTAAGGGCGCCGCGCCCGCGAGGCTCCGAGCACCACTGCCCAGAATGCTTAATATTTTTAAGGTGGAAATGCTACTCCAATTGATCTACAGACTCAATATAAACACTACCAAAATCCCAAATTTCTTCTTCATAGAAATTGACAAGATAAAAGTATTATGGAAAATCGTGCGATGAAGAATAGCCAAAATCTTAAAAAAGGACAAAGTTGGACGTTTCACACTTCTCGATTTTAAAAATTTGGTATGAAGTTATGTAATGAAAACAACGTGGTACTGACACAGGGTAGACATATAGATCAATGTAAGAGAATCAAGAGCCAGAAATAAACCTTCACATTTATGGTAAATTGATTTTGACAAGTGTGCCGAGACAATTTAATGGGGAAAGAAAAGTGTTTTCAAAAACCATGTTGGGAAAATTGGAATTCCACATGCGAAAAAATAAAGTTGAAATCCTTGCAACATACACAGCAATTAACTCAAAATGGAATGTAGATTTAAATTTAAGACCTAAAACTATAAAAGGGAAGAGAAACAAAAACATAATTAAACTATTGGGACTATACCAAAATTAAAAGCTTTTACACAGCAAAGGGAACCGTCAACAACACAAAAAGGCAACCTACTGAGTGGGAGAAGATATTTGCAAATAATATATCTGATAAAGGATTAATATCCAAAGTATATAAAGAACTTACTCAATTTAATATATAAAAAAACAACAACCAAACAACTTATGTGTGGAATTTAAGGAGCAAAACAAAGAAAAAAAAAGAAAGAAACAAAAAAACAGACTCTCAAATATAGAGAACAAACTGGTGGTTGCCAGAGGGCACATGGTGGGGGGAATGGGTGAAATAGCAAAGGGGATTAAAATAAAATTAAAATAAAATGAAATAAAATGAAAAGACAATCCATATAATGGAAGAAAAGTTCTGCGAGTTATGTAGCTGATGAGACCTGTGGCTGGAATATATAAAGAACTCTTATAAATAAATAATAAAAAGATAAAATAGCCCATTTTTAAAAAATGGGACAAAGATGTGAATCTATATTTATCTAAAAAAGATCTACAAATGACTAAAAAGTACACAAGAGATGTTTTACAAGATTAGCTCTAGAGAAATGTAAATCAAAACCACAATGAGATACCACTTCACAGCCACTAGGATGGTTATAATAAAAATACTCAGATGTGACTGTAAAGCAGGGCAGCTGCTTTGGAAAACAGTTTGACAGTTGCTCAAAATGTTAAAAATAGAGTTCACCATTGGGCGATAACAATATTTTAAAGTTTATTGAGTTGATGTTTGTATAACTCTACAAATACACTGGACACCAGTGAATTGTACACCTTAGATGCATGACTTGTATCTATGTGAATTATATATTAATAATGCTCTTACATAAAAACAAAACAAAAACCTATACATAGTGTCTGTAGCAGCTTCATTTGTAGTCACTAAACACTGAAACAACCCAAATATCCCTGAACTAGGAAATGTATAAACAAACAAAAATAAACAAAAGAAAAAGAAACTAATGATACATGCTACCCTATGGATGAATCTCAGATGCACATTTTGGAAAAGGCAAAGCTATAGTGATGGAGCATAGACTAGTGGCTACGTGGGTAATAAATCCTGGGAGGTTTGACTGCAAAAGGATAGCCTGAGGGGCTTTTGGGGGTGATGGAACTCCTCTGTGTAGTGATTTTGCTGGTGATTACACGATTCTACACAAGTCAAAAATTTTAGACTCCTAAAAGTGTTTAAATTGCATCATTATTAGATTTATTGAAAATGAAATAAACAAACAGGGCAAATTTTCCCTGTGCTTTATTTGTGCCAGGCAGGCATTCTTTTAGGGTCTTTAATGTTGCTAGTCCTAGCAATGACAGCACGGAGTTAGACACTATTATTTTCACATTCATGTAACAAATGAGAAACTAAAGGTTTGGGAGCTTGAGAAACTTAATCAAAGCCACAGAACTAATACCTTGGAGCAGGGGATTTGAACCCAACAATGTGATACTAGGTCTTAGTCCATTTGTACTGTTATAACCAAATACCAGAGACCAAGGGGCTTGTAAACAACTGACATTAGTTTCTCACTGTTCTGGGGACTGGAAAGTCCAAGATCAAGGTGCCTTTGGACTCAGTGTCTGGTGAGACCAGCTTCCTCAATGATAGCCATCTTCTTGCTGTCATCTCACCTGGCTGAACAGATAAGGGACCGTTCTTGGACCACTTTTCTAAGGGCCTAATTCCATTCATAAGGATTCCACCCTCATGACCTAATCACCCCCCAAAGGCTCCACCTCCAAATACCATCACATTGGAGGTTAGGATTTCAGTGTATTTATTTTGGAGGGACATAGACATACAAATCATAGCACACTAGGAACCAGATCTTAATCTTTATACATAATGCCTTTCCATACATTGTGTTTTCTCATATGTTCAGAAAAAAAAAAAAAAAATGCCTGTAAAGGAAGTGGGTTAGGATAATCACTGCTCCATGCTTGGGAACTACAAAATCAACAAAATTTGTACTTAAAAATTTTTTTTTACTTTAACTTTTTATTGAAGTTCAACATGTTTCAGAAAAATGAACAATTTATAAGTATATAGCTCAACAGATTTTCACAGCCCCCAAACACTTGTGTAACCAGTATTCAGATCAAAAAACAGAACATTCGAGGCCCCTTTTCTCCACCTGCCCCTAGAAGTCCCTCATGCCCCTTCTGGCTACTACCCTTCCATAAATTCTGACTTCTAAGATCATAGATTAGCTTTGCCTGTTCTTGAACTTCATATAAATGGAATTATACAGTGTGTACCCATTTGTGCTGGCTTCTTTTGCTTGGCACAATGTTGTTGTGTGTATCAGTCATTCTTATTGTTATGTAGTATTCCATTATGTGACTATAACATACTTTATTTACCATTTTGTTGATGGGCATTTGGGTGGTTTCCAAGTTTGGGGCTGTTGTGAACAGTCTTGTTATAAGAATTTGTGCACTTGCCCTTGGATGAACATATGAATGCATTTATGTTGGTATGTTCCTGGGAGTGGAACTGCTGAATCATAAAATCTTTAGTTATTTTTACATAAAATTTATAGTTTGACAAGTCATTTGAAGACCTCTGAAAAGGATCAAGGGACCTGTGTCTGAATGCATCTCTGTCCAACAAGCTGACACAAATATTCAGTGAAGAATAAACATTTTTTGATGTGGTGCTAAGGTCATAGGTAAGTTCTACCTCTTTCTGATCTTGTACCATGGTATGAATTTTGGGTACAGATTCTAGCTCATGTGTTGGGATACACTCTACATTGTTTGTGAATATTTTTAAGGTTACCTCCCTAAACCCTCCAGAATTTTTTTCCTAATTCAGAATTATTTCTCATAATCTATATAGTCAAAAGTTCTCCAAAATAATAAACTAGCACATATACTAGCTTTTTATTCCAGATGTTTTGACAAATGCAAATCATTACAGTTGTATTAATTACACAGTTATCTTTAATTATTAAATAATACAAACCAACTATATCCTCATGTTGGCTCAAGGGTAGTGAAATTTAAGTTTCTGAAAACTAAACTTGATGTCTTCAATCATTCAGAATAAAATGTACCTGCTTCCTTCTTTTGGGCTAAATTGAGTATTATTTATTTTAACTGTTTATTTACCTGAACTCTTTGATTCCAATATAATTTAGCCTTTAAGCTGAGTAGACATTTATTATATTTTAATCTGACAAAAGAATTCAGGACATTTCAGCATCTTAACCAAAGGTGGGGAGAGAACAATTAAAAAGAAAACTTCAGAATTGATTTTCACAAGAGAAGTTTCCGATCTGTGTTATTTACCATCCCACATTTTTAGTCTAATCTAATCCTGATAAAAAGCTATATCAATTTCACATTTTTAGGGATGAACTATACCAAAATCAAACACATGTTCATGGGAAAGTCTAATGTTTGTTTTCTTCCTTCAGATAAAGTCATTCAGATTTTGTCAGTAATCTCTTTTTCATCTTTGGGTTTACATTCCATCTTTAATTGATTTCAACAAGCTTCTTTATATGCCAATCAATAACAGGACATTGACATGTAGAAGTGAAATTCAGTAACTACTGGCCTTTTTTAAATATGAGAGATGATGCCTTTTTTAGGGGATAAATTAAAACATTATCAGTAAATAATTTTGTATTTCTCATCACTTTATGGCATATAATATTATAATATTGTATTCAAATGATTTATCAACAACAAAAATGTTCTAAAATATATTCTTGAATAATTATTATTTATTTAATTCTAATTAGTTGAGCAGTCAATGCACCCTCTTCAATCATCTGTCATACTACAGATCTTTTAAAATTAAGCCTCACTTTCCAATGTTCTAGTATTTTAACCATTGAACCAACCTATAGATTCTATTATTTGCCAAAACAACTTACCTCTTACTATCCAATGAGAGCAGAGTGTGCTTCATTTATAAAACTTATCACTGAATTTCATTGATCATAATTATGTTGTAACTATAAAATCCAGCATTATTTTTAACTTTTCTACATTTATTTGTAACCATTTGCAATTTCTTAAGCAATATAACAATGAAATATAACATTGATCCTGTGGGAAATCAATCTTTAATTTTCTTAAAATATACACCTAGTTCATTAAAATAAGAGAGATTTGGACTATCAAACTTGAGGGCATCTTTATGACAACATAATGTAATTGTCTCTTTTATGTTTACTAAAACTATGTGGTATCCATTCACAGGACTCAGTACATTCTTTTTTCTTGTTCCTTAACATATCTAAACTTTATTATCACCTCATTTTTTTTAAAGATTTTATTTATTCATTTATTTGAGAGAGAGAGAGCACATGAGAGGGGGGAGGGTCAGAGGGAGAAGCAGACTCCCCGCCGAGCAGGGAGCCCGATGCGGGACTCGATCCAAGGACTCCAGGATCATGACCTGAGCTGAAGGCAGTCGCTCAACCGACTGAGCCACCCAGGCGCCCCTCACCTCATTTTATCTTGTGTTTACTCCATAAGCTACCCGTACAGTGAAGACAATAGGCACACACAAGGAAGAGGAAACAAATCTCCAAACACCTGTACATCTGTGGCAAAAACGAAGCTGTAGTTAAGAATGTTTCTCTTCTAATGACCAGCTCCTGCACAGTGTCCCTGCTGTCGCAGCTTGCTGATGGACATCATTTACATTCTATTACTCATTAGGATTTCCCTTTGGAGTAATTCACATTAGGGTTACTGAAAGACCCTCCTGTCCATATTCTCCTAGAGCTCTGTGGTTAGAGCATATCATGAATCTCTCTATTAATTACTCCCTTTACAATTTAAGCCGGAAATTTTTGAAACTTGAGAATGTTTTATTCCATAAACCACAATTGTCATTAAGTAGAACAAATAGGAACCAGAAAAATAAGTGTTGAGATTTTCTCGAATATGTCTAAGAGTCTGGTTCTTAATATACTTGCCAGTTTCTTTTAACTTTTTGGACCCTAATAACTTGAATTTCACATATCAGGGAGAATATTGTAGCATGAAGAAATGTTGAATGTGGTAAGGTAATTGAAGAGCTGGTGCCTCTTTTGTGAAAGAATATTGTATTCTTTATGATCATCCTGATTATTACTAAGTGGCCCATGTAGTTATTCTGTAGTATATAAAAAGTCAGAATCTGTTCCATAATTCCCATTTCTTTAATTGTTGGAGAGAAATGTACTATAAGCTCAAGTTTCAACTCCTCAAGTTTGGGAACTGTTATATATTATTTTTAGTTTGAGTTACAGTTCATATTACCTTACACAATATTCTTTAAGGATATAAGAGATTTGAGGGATGGCTGGAATGTCTTCCTCGAAACTCTGAAACTTTCTCTTTTTCTCTCTCTCTGAAACCAAATCCTTTATCACATTTTCCCAAATTAATTAAAAAGTTAAAAATTAAATCTTACTTTTGTCCCCCACATTAATCCTAAGTAGATCAGTTATTTTGCCCATATTAATGGGAGCATAGCACTGGTGAGATTTAATTTCAAACTTTTGTAATTATAGCTAAAATTAAATTTTACCATGGATGAATTGTCCATGTCCTAGATGAGAGCAGACTAGGAGGATTAGCAATTGGACCTCCAGGATGACTTATGTTATCTTCGATAATTAATTAAAATCAATGTGTAGAGGCCTATATGTGGAAATTTAAGGAGTTTCCAAGCAGGAATTTTTCAAATTCTCTTACAAGTTTGGTGTAAGGCATGCAGGAGTTCAGCATGTTTCAGAAAAATGAACAGCACTTTGAGAAAACTCCAGAAGATCTAAAGTAGTGCAGTGAACCTAGACTACCTGGTTACTGAATTAAGCAGGATTAGCAGGAATACTGTAGAAATTTCATAAAGTTGAGAAACATGAGTTTTGTTTCTCTAATGGCTAAATAGCTGAAAAGCCACAATAGGGACTGAAGAGACTGGATAATTTATCCTTTCTTTTTTTTTTTTTTTTTAAAGATTTTATTTATTTATTCATGAGAGACAGAGAGAGAGAGAGAGAGAGAGAGGCAGAGGGAGAAGCAGGCTCCCAAGGAGCAGGGAGCCCGATGTGGGACTCGATCCCAGGACCCTGAGATCATGACCTGAGCTGAAGGCAGACGCTTAACCATCTGAGCCACCCAGGTGTCCCTATCCTTTCTTTTAAAAAAAAAAAAAAAGACTTTATTTGTCAGAGAGAGAGAGAGTGTACGGGCAGGGGGGAGGGGCAGAGGGAGAGGGAGAAGCAGGCTCCCCGCTGAGCAAGGAGCCCTTTGCCAGACTCGATCCCTGCACCCTGGGATCATGACCTGAGCCACCCAGGCATCCCTGGATAATTTATCCTTAAAATTGAGTCTGTATGGAGAATTATAGGAAAATGGGGGATAAAATCTGTTAACTCTGAAGAATCTCTTTAAGTAGAAGCAAACACAATAACAAAATTTCTGGTTAAATCTTCAAATGTAAATGGAGAAAGGTGTAAATGTAGTGACAATGTAGACACTGTACAACAAAATATTATTTAAAAAGCATTGTCCAAAGAAAGTGTTTGAAACATTGGAGGAGAGAGGCCTTATAAATTTCCAAAGTAGTAATCATAGTAATCAGAGCAAACAAGCATTAACAAGTGCAGTGACTAAACAACTAAGGGGTTCTCCTGGATGTTTAGCTATTTTATAAATGCCACACCAGAGCAGTGTGTCACTCCATTAAAAAGTCCAGCTGGGCATCTGTTTCCCTGGCCCTGGCAGCCCTAAGTTTCCAAGTGCAAGGTTGTACTTAGAATGGCAGCTTCCCCTTCTTACAGCCAGTGCTGATGTGTTCCTGCATGTGTCTTCCTAGCAGTGACAGTAACTGTAATGTGGGCGGATGTATTCTGAAGACTTCCATCTTGACATCTGTCCGGTCTTGCTGTGCACACCCTTCCTGACTGCAACTTAAGAAAGAACATTTTCACACTGCTACTGAGGAATTTGTTAAAGTTGGTTTTTTTTTTTTCATAAATTAATTACACTATGAATGGCAAAAAGTGGAAGACTTACACCTTGCCTATAATCTCATAGCAATTGTGTTTGTATTGAGAGGGAATAGGGTAGATCTTTTTTTTGCTTATTCTATTCTAACATGCTTTTACTGTAGATTTGGTTAATTTTTTTTTCCTTCAACTCTTCCTTTAATATTTTCTTATAATATCTGGTTCTGGTCATTTGAGTTTTCAGAGCGGGCTGAGTCACCCTCTACTACCAGCCAGGTAAGTCTTAGATTTAACTTGAAAAATAGTTAAAATATACACCCACTTCTAAGCCTGGTGATTTGTTAATATGACTGAATTAGGAAGCATGTCCTGTCCTCTTTGCCTGATTTTGTGCTCATGCTAGCCATGCTCTGCTTTTTCTCTCAGTTCTATCTATCATTAGTGACAGGTGTAGCCTCAGTGTCCAAAGAAGTCTTCTTAGTGTACTCCAAGACCCTGAACTTTCCCCCTCTACACTCATAGCATTTCACACCTGGCTTCTTCAACTGAAAACTATCTTGAATTGCTCTGTGGCCTCTCCTGTGGTCTTGAATTAATAGCTAATGTTGGTATTTTACTAAGCTTTCCATGTATGTTTATTGCATCTCTACAACTAGACTGTGATATACACAATATGCATTTCTGTATCTTGCCCATCTTTCCCCCATCCTACCCCCAGATGAACTATGACAGGGTCTTGAATGTAACAGTTGCTAATTAACAGTTGTTAATTCACATTTTAGTTGCCGATTCTGAGTAGAAAAGATCAAATCTAATTCCCCATCTATAATAGCTTAGATGTTTTTAATAATCTGATCAGAGCTAGCAGATATATGGCCAAAGAGAATTGAGGGAATGAAAGTTGAAAAAATATTCTGTTGGGGAGTACTAACTGAGTTGGTGTCTGCTGCAATTTTGTCTGAGTGGAGGATGATCATCTGAGTGATGTCATTCTGGGAAAATAGTTCATTCATTTTGTCCTAGAATGTAGTAATAATATAATAGCTTTCATAACATTTTTCTAAATGAGAAGCAACATGTTAAAAGCAAAATACACAATGGAGAGCATATAGCCTTCCATGATTATCATCATCTACAATATGATCTAAATCATCAATGCTACCACTATTAGGCCACTAATAATTGACATTTCATAGTCACAAATTTCCCTTGACAGAACAGCATGTCAGACAGCTGTTACCACTGCACTCCATTGCTTCTGCATATTTATATTAACCTCCTTGCTGACCTAAGATCTGTCTTCTGCTTCCAGATACAACAGAAGGAGGCCCTCCGAACTCCAATCTGATAGTTACAGGGCCCACCACCATGGTAGGCAGCAGTCTATGTCCTGAGAACCCATGCCCGTCAGCAAGTTGAATCCTGTGTTAGATTTTATGCTGCACAGCTAGATTTTCACTCAAAAGCCATTGAATACATTAGAAAGATTACTTTGCCCCTTCTGACTCCAGCAGAAGCAATAAACTTGAATGCTATGAAAAGGCTATGAATTGCTGGCCCCTGAGCTTAACAGTTGGAAATAACAACCAACCAGCCTGGCTGTTAGGACAATGTCCATCACTGGCAGTCCACAGGCTCTCACATTCTCTGTCTGCATAGTTTTACTTGGAGCACACATCTTCGCTTTCAGTCACAGAGAGCATTGGCTGGCTCTAGGCTTGTCTTTCCCTGCACAAGGCCCCCAGTTACGCTGACCAGTAAAATGAACATCCCCAAATGCTTCCGTCAGGTTTTCCTATACCTCCAGAGGTTTCTAAGTGCTCTTATCTTGGGATTGATTCCAGTGTGAAGGTTTTGTCAGTAGAAAGGGAATATAACATCTAGATTTTAAAAAGTGACCTATGGGGTTTCCTTTTATTTTAGGTATCTAAATAAAACTCCTCAGTGGGACTATCATTTTTATGGTGTTCCTAATCATATGGCCACTCTCTTATGTTTGCCCAGAAATACATTTAATAACTTATACCTACCTGTTCTCTTTTATCTCTTCTTTTAACCTGTTGACCATTTCCTATATGCCAAAAAGAATTCACTATTTCTCAGGTTTTTCCTCACTTCTCAGTTATTCATATTGTGTCATAGCTGTAGACTAAGTTTGTGTCTTTACACCTAACAATCTTCCTTCTACATATTTCCCAGGCTGCTTTATCCTTTACAAGAGTCAGATGTAGACATCAGTCCCCAAAGTGCCCCAGATAATGGAAAGCAAGAGGTCGAGAGGAGGGGGTGAAACCTCCAGACAAAAATGTGTGATGAACAGATTTTCATGGTTTAATGCAGTTGTCTAGACTATGTATCCCTAAGACCTACCACAGCTTTGGGACTAGGTTAGGAATAGGATGAGACATAGAAATGCTATAAACCTAAATAGAGACTAAAAATCTTTGGCAACCGTAACTACACTCCTTCCGCACCAAGAATTACACTCTCTTTAGAGAATAACTGGGAAAAGAAATGTATTCTTCTTTGTGGCAGGAAGGTGAGCACAAGATGTAGGACGTTTTTCTGAGTTAAACAAGGTGGGAATGATGGGGTTGGACTGTTATCTGAAGGAGAGAATAAGCCTCCCTAGCTGAGATACCTCAAGGAGTTTTTCTAATCATAGGAATTTGGGAGGGGGGGTAAAGTGTCCCATAAAAGAAGAATTTGCTAAATTTTATGGGCTTTTTGGAGGAAAAGACAAGTAAGAGTTTAATACTAAAAGAAGTGTTAACTTAAAAGCACGTCAATCAGTACAGTTTATGAAATAAGATATCACGTGATATCTCTAGAGAGCCATGATTAATTGGTTTGATTGGACTAGCCATAAATAATTACTACTCTTTCTGATATACTCCTACGTGATAGGAACAAGGGACTGTTAAAAACAACAAACATACATGTGCTATGAAAGCCTCACCACCACTTTAGAAGATGGGTGTTGCCCCACTCTAAAGAGGAGGAAAATTAAATGTGGGGATGTTAGGAAATACATTTAAGTTCGCAGAGTTAGTAAGGTGGTAGAGCAACAATGCCTACCCTGTCATCAATATCTTCCATTGAGCTAATGTAGTCACACCTCATAGTGGTTTAAAGAAGTGTAAAGACTGCGGGGTTTTTGTTGTTGTTTGGTTGTTTTTTTTTTGTTCTGTTTTGATTTTACTTTTTAACTAGGGAATAAAAATATTTTACATGATTTTGGGGGGATTAAAATCTTATCAATGAAACTATGTGCTTACTTTGGTGCTGGTATGGGATCGGATCTCTTATTTCCTCCACACAGTCTAGGAATTGTTAAGAGAAAGCAAGATATTTTTCCACGTACTGTGTTATTAGGTGCACTGTCTTTGGAGACCAATATAATTTCTTTATGTTTTCTCCAGAGAAGACAAAATGATGCAGGATTTTCAGTTTGAACCATCCACGCACAACAGAAACAACAGTCGTTTCCATCTGTGTAAACTAGATGACAAACAACTAGCATTATTGGAAGCCAGGTACTTCCCAGGTTTAAATCACTGGAAAAGTAAGATTCTGTCATGTCTCGATAAAGCGTGTCTTTAAAAATAACAAATGCAGTAGCCTCCAAAGAGAATTATGTCAGAAAGAGGAAGCTGGAAAAAGATAGAATCCAATACAAAGTCTGAAATCCTGAACCGTGAATGTATCTTGTGTCAGTGACAAAAACGTTAAAAGTCGAAGATGCCTTATTTTACTCGTTTACCCTATGCGATTGTATATATGCATCTCAATTGCACGGGTTTAGTTGAAGTTTTATCCTTTTATTTTGCCCCAGTATTCTTCTAGATGAACAAACGAATGGAGAATATATATGTTGCCCTAAAGGGCAACCCTAAAGGGCCTGGGGGGTACACACAGCTTTCAGTGATAGATTTAAATGGCCATGAATTTACACTGACCTTACAATGTTCCTGTTTATCCCTGAAGTGCACATACCATTTTCCCCCTTTGGTGCCTTGATTAATGACTTTTCACTTCTTTTCTGTAGTTTCTCTTTTCTTAACTTCCCTGTTGATAAGTATGTTTCAATTCGAAAGCAGAGTGTCACCACGGAGTTGAGGGTCACTTCCTGTTGGTCTTAGTTACTTGGAATTGCCAGCCCCCTGGGTTTAGCTTTTACAGTGCTACAAATATTTCATCCTGGTGATGTAGTCCCTGTGACGGGACCACATTGTCTATTATTTTAGATTGAGTGGCCAGTGTTTCCTTTTTTGTATGACACTTGAGTAACATTGTATGACTATTGACCCTCAAGAAAATGAGATGTGCCTCCCACAAGACAAGAACTGCGCACCAAAACTTCTAAATAATGTTTAAATAGAAGTCACTGCACTAACTCTGGACTATAAATCTATGTATGCTTTCTAAGTTCCTAAACTGAATTTTCCTGACATGCCCCGTGTGCCAGTTCCACTTGTTCTGAGTCCTGAAAACTATACAATCTTTAAGTCCTCTGTCCTTGATAAGCATCCGGGGGCATGGACCTACTTTTATCACGGAGTTTACTCAAAAAACTGAAACTCAAAACAAGACTCTAGCCTGGCCAGATTCAAGTACTTGCTTGCAGCTGTTTTCCTCATGCATAGCAGAAGCACCACATCCCTCAGGTAAAACTTGAGGTTTCCAGTACTTTTCATAATCTGATAAAATGAAAATGAACTGCAAGGTCTTATTCCTTATATTATCAAATGCAGCTTTTGAATTAACTTGAGAATAACAAAGATGGTTTGTCCTTGCCTATG